>NW_010182299.1:20726-20958 GCF_000695765.1 Mesitornis unicolor | reverse complement strand
GGGACGGGGCGGTGTCTTCGGTCACGGTTCGTCGACAGGAGCTACCCACCTTCTGCGTACCGAGCCGGGCTTATCTGGTTTGCTGTCTGCCCGGTCCGGGCCTCGATGCCGTGGGGAGGGTCGCAAACCAGGTCCCCGCGGGTCTTCCTTTGGGTCAGACCCTTCAGATCTCCAGGCAGTGCAGGGTGAGGGAGCCTTTCCCGTCAGGACGCCTGCAGCGGCTGGGCCTGGG
>NW_010182299.1:0-20695 GCF_000695765.1 Mesitornis unicolor | reverse complement strand
AGCTCTGCTGGCTGCTTCTAACTCGGGGAGCAGCTTCGAGGACTTCAGCGTGGATGTGGGGATATCTGGAGCTTCGCATGGTGCCCCACCTCCTTGTAGTGTGTTGCTGCAGGAAAGGGGTGACTTTGCCTTAAGAAGTTGCTACGTTGGCAGCCGTCAGTTACGGACAAAAGGAAAGAAAATGAGTCCCAGTAGGCTGCGTGTAGCCTGTGTGTCACCCCTTTTGCTGCTGAAACTGCGCCTGTGAAAGCTCACAGTTTATTAAAAAAAAATAATGTCAGAACTGGAATGACAAGTTGTGCTCTTTGTAGCCCTCTTCTGGTCTTCCCGTCAGAAAAACCTAACCAGTGTGGTTTATGTCTGATTGCAGCTGGACCAGCCAAGAGTACTTTTTTGGTGATTTCTGAAAAGTTGGGGGTTTTTTGTTTGTTTTTTTTTCTTTTAGATGAGCTCTCTAAAATGTTAGTTTACCTACTTCTGTCAACATGCTTGCCTTGGATGGACAGAGTAGTGCCTTAAAATGTAGGTGCTGAAAACTTGTGGACTCGGACAGCAAGTACATGTATGTTGACAAAATAGCAAAGTGCAGATGTTTTAGAAAAAAAAACCAGGCTGCTTATTTGTGTGCCTAAATATAGATATTGATGTAGAAACATCTCTGTGAGCTTGAACTTTAATTTTTCCATTGGTCCTTATGAGCCAGCAAAATCCTGTCACCTTAAATAATTTCAGAACTGAGGTTTTTTATATCTTGTTACGGAGAAAATTAGTATGAGCAAAATGAAAGCAATTAGGACAAGGCGGGGCAATGCTTAGGCGTCAGATGATGCTAGGTGTCCAGACAGGTAAAAGAACACTTTTGAAATACCTACACAATGATAATAAAGTTTCACTTGATACACTGAAGGAAGAGGAATAAACTCCAGAAAAGAAAAATGTCTGTGTCTCCATTTGTAGGCAGCATATATGGAAATATAATTTTAACTGCTAAAAGCATATACAGCCAACCTTTCTTATTTTTAAAATTCTGCTAGTACTGAAAATCTAAATTACAAAAATCTTAAAATATTTTTCTTTAACTTTTTGTCAAACTAGGAAAAATAATTATCCACTTTTAAAAGGATCTTTCTTATCCCAGCTACTTTATTGCTGCCAAAACTAATAGATCCGCAGTCCCTCTTGAGCTTTTAGGAATTGTCCCAGTTTCATTTCACAGAATTGAGCTGCCCTGAAGGTTATTTTAAGCCATCACAACATCAGGTTTAGACATAATAATATTATATTATCACAGAACATTCTGCTTTGATAACAGAAGTGGGAATATGGAATTGTCTTTCACTGTAGCATAAAGATACATAAAAGCACATTTGTCTTCCAAAGCTCCAAAATATACTGAACTTTCAGATACGCTGAGCAAAACGTAATTCCATAACAACTGTTTTTACTAGGCATGTCAGCATGTTCCAGAAACAATTCAGAGGCTTATCATAATAACAAAATAATGTAATAAGCAGTGATGCTATGGAACAGAACAAGCTGCATAAAATACCTCACTTCTTTCCATGTAGACGCTGCGCCAGTGTCCTGTTTTATTTTACCACATTGTATCTGAACCCACGCTGACCTGTATAACTTATGTCATTGCATTTTTTGAGAATCCCTGCTAAATACCTGAAGCTTATTTTTTCTATTCCATTTCACCACTTCTCTGTTTTCTCAGTTTCCTGAAGGGTAGCATCACACTGTGTCACGCAATGAGGAAAACCTCCTGCTGCTGCCCTTGACGTCAAAAGTCCAGCACCTCACGGGATGCCTCTCAGTTCCCATCACAGCTGCATTCCAGCTGGCACACCACAGCAGTTCCCTCCTTCTCCATCGGCCCACACGGTGAGAACGTGGCTGCGTGACAGAGTTGCTCCCCAGCTGTACCTGCATTGCCAAACGATGAGACGGTCACCTCACTGAACTACATAACCCTGTAAAGTTTGCCCCCTGCTCGACTTGCTTTGTAGCTTCTCCCTCAGTGGGTGAAACTTGACAGGTCCCATGGTTTACGTTGGCATAATCCCAGTACAGCAAATGGAATTAGAAGATCAGAGAATGAGGCCCATTGTCTTCTGTGATTCAGAAAGAAATAGTTAATGTGGACTGAACACGTTTTCTTTGATAGGAGGAGATGTTCAGTAAATTTTGGCTTTATACCACACATAGGTACAGACCAGAGATACCGAACTGGTGATTTAAGCAGCAGGAGGAGCTGAATGTCGCTGATGCCTGTGGCAAATTCTCATGCCCAGCTTTCTAAACTTCCTTTCAGTTATTTTGAAATTTCCTCTTACGTCCACCAACATGGCTTTGCTTCTAACTTTCCCCTACTTGGTCTCAATGCCATTTACCCTAAATACCCTGTATGTCAACTCTGCTCTCCTTACCCATGTTTTACAGTGTTATCCCATCACTATAGCTTGTTTCTAATGGACTCTATCACCTTTGCCCCCTGTAACCGAGGGCTGACTGCAGCTGGTATGTAGCTGGGAGGAGAAAGCCAGGAGGAGCCGTGTAGTTGGCTTTCCAGCATGTAATCAGGAGCATATTCTCCCTGGGTGGCGATAGCTGAGGCACCGCTGCTTCCTTAGTGGCCTTCTTCAGTGTCTGACTTGAAAGAGAAATTAGTGATCCAAATTAGCAATGTATTTTCTTAGGATAGTTTGTTTACAAAATATTTACAGGTCCATTTACTTTAGCCAGAAATGGCAAGAGATTGTATCGAGGTAATCTCAAGTTATACAAAGCCTGCAGATAAGTTATCACTCTTTTGTCCCAGAAGTTTAGATACAGAGACGGGTGCAGAAAACCAAAGAGATCCCACTCCATAGCACTTTATGACCCATTTTTGTTTCTCAGTATTTTCACTAAAGCTGGGTAAATAATAGGTTTCATTATATCCTTTTAAGATTTACTTCTACACTGAGCTAAAACTAAGTCTTCCTCAACTTTCCTGAGAAATTAGAGGAGGAGAAGCATCCCAGACTAGCCAGTGGTTTGGGTTCGGAGGAATGGACCTAGGATGCATAAAACTTCTCTGATCTGCTACATCCAAGGCAGGTCTCTTGGTATCACTGTTTGGAACTGCAACACTTGGCATAAATTGTTAATATCCACTGGAGCAGGGACTGGAATCTGAATCTGGGTCAAGTGAACACCTCGGTCATTCAGCGATAGAGCCAGTTCTTGAGGTAGCTATTACAGTTTTTACAGTTTTTAGAAATAGTTAAATATTAATCCAACCAAAGAGTCAGGCTATTATTAAAGCAACACACTGTAAATATTCTACGTACATTTCACACTTATTCTTTCCTCTTCAGAGAGCCAATAGGTAAGTCAGATTCAGCCTCCCTAGATTCTTGTCATACATTTGGTCTTCATTACCTAGGCAACTTTCATGACCTCTCAGTTTTAATCCCTATATTTATAAAAATGGGAATAATAACATGTGAACCTCTCCAGGGAGTGAAGGCACATAACTGAAATAATTGAAACACATGATGAGGTCTTTGGTTGACACACAAATGTGTTTGCCATAATCCTCAAAGCTTTAGCAATAGTATTTTTTGAAGCACAACATTTTTTTGTAGATTAATAATGACCCTTGATTCCTGTGAATGTAGTATTCCTCATCGCATTTTATGCACACTTAAAAGGCAGGGCAGGTCTGGATGTTCCCTTATTTTCCCTGGAATTAAAACAAAAAACCAGATTGTTGATGTCAAGAACCAGTTATGAAACAGTTAAAAAAACAGAATAGACATTTCAATCCAGTAAGTGAAAGTCTTATTTTGAACAGAGCAGCTACCCCTGCCCTACCTCGACAGCTCCCAGAGATCCTGGGCAAGGGAGGCACTGCACTGAAGCCATGAGAGAGCCTTCAGGGAGCCATATGCAAAACAAGGACAAGGTGAGGCATAGCCAGTGCATATCACAGATTACTTCATCTCTCGTCAGAACTATTTAAAAGTGTGAGGAGTTTTTTTTATTATTATATTTATTAGCATATGACACAATCCCAGTTCCCCTTGGCAGCCTGTCGTACTGCCCACAAATGATCAGAAATACACAACACCTGCTGCAGCGTTATTCCCCGAGCAAGGAAGGGGGAAGGACTACTGAAGCAAAAAAAGGCAAATAATTTGGGCCTGCAGGATCTGCAATTTGAGGAATGTCAATCAGGCTTCCTATTCCTCTGCTTTGGTGAGAAAAATGTTATCCTCCTGTTTCCAGGAGGGAACAGCTGCGAAAACGGAAAGTGTCTGCATCCATTTTCCTAAGTAAACATGGGAATATTTAGTTTCAGCAAAACCAGATGGTTTATGCCCTATGAATATGCTGGCATTTGACACTAGCAGCCAGAGTTGCACAAAATGTGTAGAACATTAGAAAGAACTCCTTAAAGGGGGAGTCCCTTAACTCAGGGACCCAACACAAGAAATGAAAATTACGAAGGCAGTAATAAAAGACTTACAAAAAAACCCCAACATTTACCCAGGGATTTCCAAGTGCTCTCTAAATATTATTAATCAGACTCTGTAACAGTCCATTAAGTAATTAAAATTTGATACACATTTCACACAGAGGGTTACATTAAAGACAAGAAAGTAAATTAGTTCCTCCAGGTTATGCAGCGAGTGGCGGTCTAGTATCCTGCATGCTCTGACCATCCACATGTCTCTTTTCTTGCTAATGCCTCTCTAGTGTGCCATGTCCTCAGCCATATTCCCAGGACATGATTTTTAAATGTGAAACCATTACTGTTGATAGCACAGGGACAGAATTGCGGTGTATGCATCACTATAGCTGGAACATCTGAGTGCTCTATGGGGAATTTATGATATGCTAACGAGATTTGTAAACAGTCCTCAAACCTCCTGCTAATGGCAGTTGCAATGGGTGTTAAGCACTTGAAGATGCTTAATTATTTGGTGATTTTTTAATTGATTTGTGAGGTTATTGCTTAACATAACTCCGTAGTAATAAGAATCACAAAATCACACAGAATTGCTCGGTTGGAAAAGACCTCTGAGATCATCATGTCCAACCACTCCTGTCTACCCCCTAAACCATATCCTTAAGTACCTCATCTACCCGCTCTTTAAATACATCCAGGGATGGTGACTCCACCACCTCCCTGGGCAGCCTGTTCCAGCTTCTGACAACCCTCTCAGTAAAGAACTTCCTCCTTATCTCTAACCTGAACCTCCCTTGGCACAGCTCTACCAATCTGAAAGTGGTTTTCAACCACTCAGTAATCTCACTGCAATTCTGACAGGTACACCATTTTGTTGGACTATTGGGAGGCTGATGTGGTTTGCTCAAGACTACACATAGTCTGAAAAGCGATGGTCGGGGGCTTCACTGATGGCTGCAGCACAAGTTCCTGAGCCAAATCCAAAGCTGCTGACTGCCAGTCACCTGCTGCATGTAAAAATAGGCTCAGGAAGGATTTCTTTTCACTTGTGATTTCAGAGTGAACCTGCCCACAAAAGCATGTCAGTTTTCTGGATCACTTAGTACAATGTATATTTCTTGTGACTCACTGCTACAGAGTCCTACAGCTATGAACCCTAAAGCGTGTCCTGGTTGCAGGACACAGCAGAGGTCTAAAATGTCTCCTTAGGTGTTGGTTTCCTTCGGTTTCTAGGAGAGAAGCTGTGCTATGCTCCAGTTTACCCTATTGCCTGCATGACAGAGGGTGTGCCACTGAGCACACCTGCCCTGCAGTTGAGGCAATGCTGTAATTTAATATACTTCATGATCAGCATTTTAAGAGTTTGAATTTCCCATTTCTCTATTATGTAATCACATAATAACAACAACAGTAATGTAACTAACACGATGTACGTGGAGTTTTGCTGTTGCTTCTTATGTAAATCAGAGATATTTAGCCATATGTTACAAAATGGATACATGCATTTCAGAGTCAGATGCAAGAGGTTACTTCAGTTTGGCAAAAATAAAAAGGAGCTGTTGGGAAAACTGATTTTGTAAAGAAAGAGCTATATATTTGTAACTATTCATCCCATGGCTCATTCACTAACATGGGCACCGCAGAGCTTCAAGGTATGTAAATTAAAACAAACAAACATAGTATTTTCTGCCTTTTTAGAGAAATTCAGATACTTAACTTAGATTAAAAAACTGAGCTGCTATACAAGTGAGGAATTTGAGGCTGAATTTGGGTAAAGTAACATGAATCGCTAACAAAACATTGAGGAAGTATCTAATCTTTAGGCTCAAAATAACATTTATTTTAGTTGTTAACCTACTCATAAGAAGCAGATACTCTCTGTATTTAAAGTACACTCCAGCAGAATGAAAAAGAAATTTAAAGTAAAATTTAGATATCAAAACACATGAGATATGTTGTCTTCTACTAAACTGTAACACATGCCGCTCATTCCTGTTAACTTACGTCGTATTTTTATTACCTATCAATCTGATTTATCCTTGTTGATCCAGAAGTAGTTCACCTGCATACAGCATGGCTCAGAAGAGTGTGAGCTAGGGAGACTCCATCACTGTGATGAATAGCAATGGTTTATACTGACAGTTTTAAGCCTTGAGTCAGCAAAACCTGGACTTATTCTGACAGCCTGGGTGGGCTCGGCTCAGAGGAGGCCATTGGCTGTTATAAGTGGGTTTTGGGGGGTGTACCCTCCAAAAGGGTATCCCAGGTCCACGGAAACACACGTGGACAGGGCTAGCCACACAGCGCTGTCTCAGTGGAGGCAGTGCTGGCTGAAGGTGGTCTCTCTAAGCTCCCTCTGTCCCTCCCCGCTGTGATTTGCCATCCCTGCAGTCGTGCTGGTGTGTTTGTGGGACTGCACTCTGAGCCAGATGCTCACAGTGATCCAGGTGAATAACAGCTCCCTCTTGCTCTCCAGAAAGCACTAGCTTTAACGCATGTGGCTTGCAGTGATCTGGTGTACAGCACACCTTCCTGACAAGTGTGTCTCAGCCTGGCTGAGAAGACCAAGGACTATGGTATGAGGACGAAACCCTGGAGGGGGATCTGGCCAAGGAGCCTCCTAAAGTGACAGTGTGGCGTAGCCGTACCCAGCGGCTGGCTAGTGGGGAGCCTGCAGCCCGAGCTGCTGCTCTTGCATCTGAGTGAGTCATTGCGTGACTTCAGATAAGCCATGTGCTTTATCATGCCTCAGCCTGCCGTCTGCAAATCAGTGATAACAGAATTTAAATAATTCAGAAGAATGTAGCAAGGCTTAATTGAGGTTTGTCATATGTTCTGGACACTTTACATGCTACAGTAGTGCAGCGTTTAAGGTATCATTGTTATGGAGCATGTTGCTAGTAGTGCCATCTTCCTTTAATATTCTCGGCAAACTTGCTCTCTTCCTACTTTCATTATCAACGCTTGGCTTTGGTGTCATTGTGTTGCTTGGACATCCTCTAATTTAAATTTCATATTTTGATTCCTGGGCGATAATGTCAAATACAAATTTTTTTCTGCTACTCTATACAGCCTGTTTCTCATTTTAATGAAACCTAGCAACCATAATGTAAATTGGAAATAACTACAGCCCACTAGACTATTGAAATCCCTGAAGGTTTGAATTATTCACTATTAACAGAACTTGTATAATTATAGGTTAAGATATCGCTTAGGCATTTAGCATACATCAACTCCACTGTTAATTTTTAGCTCTTGATCTGTATTAGTAACCTCAGCTTGCTAAATTAAAGGATATGCCTCCAATTAGCCTAAATCTAACATTCAAGAACACATCTCTGATGGGATGATGCTTATAAGTTTAGAACATCCAGACAATTTTAACTGAGCTGCTGAGGCTCTATCACAAGTGTTTTCATATAAACATTTCCATGACTTTCACAGGGGCAGAACTAAAAGGACAAAGCTGTATTTTGTCTAACACCCAAAGTCAAAAGGATCACAAGCACTGCAGTCCTCTGCCTTTGCAGGGACCTCAAGTTAAAGCCCATTCCCAGAGCAGAGGCAGCTGGATCATTGAATGAGACACCCAGAAACCAACATACTGAGTCTTGAGCTGACTCAGGCAACAGGAAAATATAGAGGTACATTATGGAGAGAAAGAAAGAGAGACAGAGCTGCCATAGTTAGCAAAAATAATAATAAAAAAACCACAAAACAACCACCAACAAAAAGATCTTACTTTCCCTAGGAACCTTGCCTGTGTTTAACAGAGCAGGCCTGGGTAGGACACTTCTTTTTGCACGCAGTATGTGTTCAGCATGTACTACACTGCAGACAATTAAGGCACCTGTGTGATGCATGGTCCTGTCAGAGTTTGTCATAAACAATGTTCTTCACCAGACAAGTTTCAGAGTTAATCAGTGTAAATCCCTCATTCAAAGCTGAGCTCCTTTCTGGGGCTGTCCCCAGGAATTTCAAAGATTTATGACTTTCTTGAGCATCTTCTTTCTAATTAAATGACCAGAAAAGTTAGTGTGACAGATAGTTAAAATTTCATATACTCATCATTAAAATATGAGCACTTCCTGATCAGAATAAACTTTAATTAGGCAATTAGTGATCTTAACAACAGGCTTTCAGCAACTGCTGGGCAGCTTTAACTCTTTCCTGGGGGTCAGAAGTACTGCTGCAGCACCTTTGAGAAAGACTCCACATCTGTGTTACTCTTCAGAGAGCAGTGAGCTGACTTCCAGTTTGCTAAAGTCTAAATGAGCTCTTCTGCTTTCTCTCCTATTCCACCAGGAAGGAAAGATTCCTGGTAATCATCTGGATATTTTTTATACTGTTTGATACCTGCCTTAGATGATTAACTCACTCTGCATAATCCTAGGTAATCACACTTCCACTTGCAGCAAGCCCTCTTAAAATATGTAGCTAAGAAATGGTTTAGTCTTTTGTGCAGACAATTGTGAGTCTGTGCTAGTCAGAAGTTGTGAGCTTAAAGCTTTTTGGTCTTGGCCAGCCCTGAGAAAAGATACAGATTTTGACAGTGTCCTCTCATATATGCATTAATTTAATAAAAAAAATTTCAGTAGATGTCAGCGAGTGTGTTAATGAAGAGAAATACAGTACACTTGGTAGCTGTATAATTCTGTCATAAGCGTAATACAAAAAACAGTGTCTCCATAGGAAAGCTCTGGGCAGAAAGAAATCCTCTTGTGGAGAAATCTTCTTATAAACTTATAATGGCAACCATCACAGAGAAAGGAAGAAGTGCTAAACTGGAAAATGCTATTAAAAATCGTAGTAGAATCCAAATTATTCAAATCTTAGTCATGGCTCTCATACAGCAAAGCTTGTAGCAAAGTATGGATTTTATTGGAAACAATTGGAATCAACAGATTACATGACTAATACCTAACTTTGTTGTAACCAGAACAAATAAAAAAGAAAAAAAAGAACATTTTCTGCTTTCAGCACACTGAAGCTCTTTCCAATGACCCCCAGATCCCACCCAGGCTAAACTGCTCTTTGTACATCTCTGCACAGTACTACCTACAGACTAATTCAAGGCAGCTCACTGGTTAGTGTGTTGTATTTTTCATGGTCTTTGGAGGATGTTTATTTGTAGGGGTGTCCTACTGTCCTGTCTCTGAACCCACTTCTCAGCCCTGGCAATGCCTCTGTAGAGCTGCCTAAGCAGCATCTGGCTTCATCCTCTGCCTCTCCTTGGGCAGGTTCCTCTCTGAAGCCCTGCAGATTTCTTTTTAAAGCTGTCAAATGTTTAAGGAGTTTGGATTTCTCTCATCTACTCTGGGAACTTACCTTTAATTACTTAGAACAAAGACTTTTCCCACTCTAATTAAACACCTTTTGCCTCAAGTGTTGACTATCTGTGTCTTTACAAGATCATTTACTTTAAAGATTTTAAAAGCACGCTGCAGGTGACATGCTAGTAGTCACGCGTTTAGCTCTTTTCTCTCATTAAGCCTGTTGATTTCCAAAAGATTTCTGGAATGTGATCTTACAGTTTTATCTTTTTTTTTTTACTTGACCTTTTCAACCCAAATACAAGAAAAAGTACAAAAATGGTGTTTCCATGTCTGAATTTCTGTGGGTGGGGGGAGAGTGGAAGGGATAAATGTAGAGCTCATTAACATAGTGATGCCAGCAATCAGAAATACAACTGGCAGGTACAGTACCTCCTGGTTGCTGTAAATGTTTACATTTGATCTTGTGCCCACAGCCTGCCTGGATATGTCTGTGTCACATAGATGTGGCCTGGCCATGCCAGCCTGGCCTCAGATGAGGAAAGGAAGTTCCCTGTGTCTGGTTAGGGCAGCCACAGCCAGCAGCTGTATTGCACAAAGAAGAACCTGCTCTGTGCGGGGTGCAGCCTGCCTGGTGCCCAGTTAGTGTCTCACACCAATTTCTTAAACCCCTTTTGTCCCCACTGCATCCATACACTAATTCGTAAGGAGATTTGAGCTGCCATGAGTTACATGGAGAAGCACAAGAAGTTGTTGTACAACCATGTAAGTAAAAGTAGGACAAGGACTAATTTTTTTGCCTGTTTTTGTATTTCCCAGGATGTTGCTTTTCTTGTTTTCCCACCCTCTGCTAGTGAGTGAATTGCATCGGTGCAGTCTTTCTGGACAGGAGCAGGCCTGATCCTCCCTCTCCGACAGGCTGGCATCCTGCTGCTGACTTTTGAACCCGGTGAAAGTCAGACACGGTGTGTGGCTGGGGGAAGGGAAGGTTTTGGAAAAGCAGTTTTGCTTTGTTAAGTGGTTAGAAGACATACTGACTTAAATAAGTGCCTAGCTCCTGTGTACGCTAGAAAATTTTGTCATGCTAGTGTAGTTATGCCAGTAAACTCCTCCTACATAATTAAAGTGCTTTTTGCCTGTAAAATGCATTCCAGTTTGGCAAGCAATATAAGCCATAACATCTAAAACACTTTTTTTTTTCTGGTATAATTTTGCCTACTCTAGGGCTTTTGTTGAAGTAGTTATGTCATAAAAATCACCCTGCACAACGCAAAGGTTTATACTTTTCAAGTGTAAACTGAAATCTTAAACCCATCCAGATATTATTGTGCTTTAATATAGTTACGGAAAATCAAGGTACATTGGTTAGAATGTGCTGACCGCAACTGAATAGTCAGCAGAGACAAAGTTAAATCCCATTCAGCATCATATTAGCTAACCATGTATCCGGTGTGGTACAATCTAATTTGACTTTTGCGTAGCCATGGTGGAACAGGGACCATTCAACCTGCCTTAAACTGTATCATATATTAATAGAGCCACAGTGAAATTTGCTTTATTTAAGGTTATTTTTCACTAGCTTTGCAGAGATATTTCTTCCAATGTGTGTTACTTCGGTTGTCATCTCAGTTAAGTGTACTAAGAGTAATTTTTCCTTTTAGGCTTTTCATATTAGTTTTCCATTTTTTTTGATACCATGAACTGTAAACATATCTAAGATACCAATGAGAAAGAAATGTCTGTCAGTGATGGAAACTACACTGGATCTTTAATGCAGACTCCCTAAATTCTTCTGAATAATTTAAGTTAAACTATTTGCAAGCATTAACATAGTAGATTATCAATACAAATGACATTAATATATCTTCTTAGCTGAGTATCACTTTCTAAATGATGTAATTAGGCACACTCAGATTAGTTTTCCCCAGTAGGCTGTAATTCAGTCTTGTGTTTCTAATCGTCTACTGCATTTAAATTATTTTTCTGTCACGTGAGTGTTGCTAGGTTCCCTCAAAAATGCAAATGCTGCCCTTCAGAAAACAATGGCACAAGTTTTAAGAATTGGCAAGGCTAGGGCCTGAGGAAGTCACAGTAAGTTACTTATTAGATCACATAGAAAAACAATATTGTATTACACACACAGTGTGAGTCTCACCTACTGTGAATCCAAAGTCTATGCGCTAGGGAAGGACTGGAACCAGATCTGGCCTGGAATCAGTCAGTTTGTCACCAACTTCAGAGGAAGCAGATTTAGGCCTATACTAAATAAAGGAGAAACCTCCTCATTTATCTCTGAAGTGCAATTAATTCTGCAGTGTGATGTAGATGTGTTCAATAAGCTCTGCCTATTTTACAGATTTTGAGAATGTCCAGGATCATGCTTTAAGTACCATCTAACGGTGTGGTAGCTGAACAGTTTGTTAGCAATGGCCAAAGCAGTAAATGCAGAATGCTACGTTCTGGTAATACCACTGGCAAATGTGACTAGACAATGTAATTACCCAAGCTGGAATTAAATTAGGGCATTGTATCTTTATTACAGAAAATACCAGGGAATTCCTACTTGCCCCACATGGGGTTTGTGCCTCATCCCAGGCACGTACGACTGCTCCTTGTGCATTTGTACAGTGCCTGGCAGAGTCTGTCACGTTACTGTGATCTCCCTAGGACTTTACATGAAAATAATCCTCTCAGAGTTCACTGCCACCAGCACTACAAGCTAAAAAAAGGACAAACTTATAGGCCAAACCAGGGACCAGGTGTGCAGTGGAGCATGTGCTTTCAATCATGGCATATGCAGTAGACGCAGTGACTGAGGCTTTCAGAGAACCAGGAGAGGTCAGACACTTCGATATATTTTTGTATTGTTTTTTTGACTCTAAGACAGTGAAGGACTACGGACTGCTACTCTGCTTCAGGCCACAGAGCCTCATATTAAAATAATGAAACTCATGCTTCACTACTCAAGCAAAGAGACCCAAGAGCATTTCTCTAAAAACAAACGAAATGCTGGCACTCAGTCTACATGTGTACTGTACCCATTGCTTTTGCTTTGGTGGCAGGTTGAAATCAGCATATATATAAGCTTACGTAGCTGTTTTAGGTCAATCCTGCCAGGCTAACAGTGGGGTTTTCTCCAACCATCTATTTAGCATCTATCAGTGTCATCAATATCACCACAGGAGAATATCATCTCCCCTTCACTATAAGTGTTTGTTGTTATCCTCTGCAGCACCAATTGATTTCCCAGTAGAGATAATAATACATAGCACCCAGAGCAGTAATATAATGCACCTTTAATTTTCTAAGAGAGGACATAAAGAATTATGCCTGTGAAAAGCAGAAACTTTCTTCTTCAAATAATACTGTGTAAATAGCCTTAAAAAGTGTAATTTACGTGAAGAAATGAGAACTAGGCAATACAAAGGATTCATTAGTGGTCACGTATCTGTTACCTCCAGGCTACTGCGTGAGTCTGGACCAGGTGAGTAGTGGCTGAAAGTTGTTGCTACCTGGCAGCCAAGGGCAGAAGAGGTGATGGTGCTTCCCTCT
The DNA here is from genome assembly GCF_000695765.1 of Mesitornis unicolor. NCBI lineage: Eukaryota > Metazoa > Chordata > Aves > Mesitornithiformes > Mesitornithidae > Mesitornis > Mesitornis unicolor. Next base: position 7,408 of record NW_010182299.1, on the reverse strand, counting down.
CAGGTTTTTAATGAACTGCTGACCATAGTGCAAAGACCCAGGGCTGAACAATGCACATGGATTAATCATCTCGTTCAATGCTGATCTGGGAATATTCCCTTTTGATCAGAGTGCAGAAGCAATTGCCCTGCATGGGAAGCTGGCCTCACCGCTGCCCATTCTGTACCTACTCTAGGAAAAATGAGCACAGGCAGAGCTGCAGCCAGTCCAAATTGTCAGACTTTGGGTCATTGATTTCAGAGTAATTACCATCACTTACACTGCAGAGGAGTCAGCCCAGCAGGGTTTTTTATATACATTGATGTCAGCCTGAAGATTTTTATGAACACTACATAGGATCACTATAGATTAATAGTCCCATCTTTTAAAGTTACAAAGTACTCTTCTCAAATGAATTGCATTGCATTTTTTCCACTATCTTACTATACCAGATTTCAAACTTCCACATTAATTTTACAGCACATAGGAGCAAAACACATAGGTTTAGATATTTTAAAGTGGTTTATGGCATTTTTGCTGGAAAAGTGCTTTTAAAGTTGCGTGGGTTTTTTTATCCTTTTTTTTTCTCATGCATGCATTCATTAATTCAGTTTCAAACTCTGATATTTTTTGTCCTTCTCAACCTTTGGTAGATATGAACAGGATGTACTCACAGAATTCCCATTTCACTGAGAACCTGTACTTTGCCTCTAAAAATCACATAACCCCTTCTCCTGCTAGTATAAGGTGTTTCTACAACAAATGATATACCAGATATTAATTGCAGTAAACTCCAAGACAAAATCCTAAGAAAAAGTACAGCTTGTCATTACATATTACAGAGACAGAACACCTTTTTTAACTACCTTGAAGGAAGAAGCATGATTACCATCTTATTGCATAATATCCGCCATTTCTACTGCTCCATGGCACATACACAGCAATGAACAGGCTGTGTGATTAATAGAATTAACTAATTAAAACCTTCTCCAACCTGATTTGAGTATTTAGTTAGTCAAAGCAGTTGTTTACTTCCCATATGGCAAAGCAACGGGGGTTACTATAATTAATTAAAAGTAATAGTAAATAATTTGGAGTGTATAGTCTTTACGATGTGCCTTGAATGTTTGAACAACAGATTGAAAAAACCCAAACTCCTCCAAACATGAATAAAACTCTGTGTTTCCCTGCCCTCAGTATCTGGATGCAAGCCGTAATGGCCCAGTGGTTCAAGTCTGCTCTGGTGTGGGTGAGAGGAGGGGACACGAAACCTGCATGACCGGGGACGCCAGCCAAACTCCCTGCTCACCTCTAAAGCACACACACCGGCAGAGGCGCGGGAGTGTTTTCAGGGCTGTAGGGCACCCAAAGACAAGCTGGGGGAAGAGCCTGGGAAAATGGAGGATTTGCATCTCTCCGTGGAGAATGTGGGGTGGCAACAGAACCAATGTGTCCCATGGCTCAAGGCTGGCTTGTGGTCCATGCTGTGATTGGCCTGAACAGCACAAGTCAGCACGGTAAACAGCACTGTATCTGCCTTTTGGTGTCCTTAAACAAGATGCTCCAGCATTCCTTTTCCATTTCTGCAACTGCCATTACTGTTTCATAGTAACATGGTGCCACACGTCTTTTCACCTGCCTACAGCCTTTAACACATAAAACATATTGTTGTGGTTTGTACAGTTGCTCTATCAGCCAATGCCTCCTCCCCACCTGGGGGAGGGGGTCAAGAAAAGGAAAGGAGAATAATGGGTTGAGATAGAAATATATTTATTAAAATAATAACAGTAATAATAAACTAATATTAATAACAATATTAATATAAAGTACACAGAGTTATACTCAGCCAATATTGTGGGGGAGTAGGCCTCAGGTGTAGGACAGTATCTCAAGATATCAGCCATGGAAAAGGAAAGGAGGAAAAAGGAAGAAAGAGAAGAGCCATCCCCAGCAAACTCCTCAATTTATAGTGAATGTGACATTAGTGGTATAGAATAGTATTTATTCTGTTTTTTCCTTTGCTCTTTTCCTGAAGTTCTCCACTGTTTTTCCTCCTCCCTCTAATCCCAAAGCGGGGCAAACACCGTACCCTCGTCAGAACTAGTACGCCAGCTCAGCTTTTTAGCCTTTTCGAAAGCTGTGTTCCTCTAAGCACAGTTTTTCACTGCTGTGGTGTGGCCAGATACACAATGCAATAAAGTGCTTACTCCTAGAGAGAATTGTGACCACAGAAATTCAGTGAATTCTTTACTGGCTCTGGAAGCTGTCTCTAAATAAACATTTTATGGAAACTGATGTTACTGATTTGTTACTGTTTTGTAGTGATACATTCTCACTTTTAAGAATGTTTACTGTTTGCATAGTGATGACTATGTTACTATTAATTCAGGCAACTGGAGCTTGTGGCTCACCGTACCTTGCCCGTAAGTCCTCACCCCCAGTACTTTGAAAGCATTAGGCGAGTTTAAATTTATGGCTCATCAAAACCCATTCAACTTTCAGTAAGGGAAAGGTTTTTTCTCTCCTGACTTAACCTAATACATAACCATAAATAAGCAAACAAGGAGGAAGAACAACTCAGAACAAGTTTCTCTGCAGCAAACACTCAAAGACTGTTAAAAGACTATGCTAGGATTATTGGTCTGAAGAAAAAGTTGGCATAAAGAAACCATATGCATTTCAATGAGGTGAACAGTGAGATTAAAAAAATGAATCAAAGAACCTTACCCACCTATACAAGGTGGTGGGCTAGTCTAGCCTCAAATCTGTAAGTCTGGAAAAGATTTGAGGTTGAAGTGGATAATGAGTCCCTGAGTTGGTGCTTTGGGCAAAGAGATTTAATATACAATTAAATTAGAAAAATCTCAAGTTAGTGGGTTTTTCCCCCTTTATTCTACAATATTAAGTAGTACTAAAATATTGTACACATCTTTAGACATCCAAATTGCCCAAGTCTCAGAGAAACTAAGTGCCCACAGCTGTAGTGTATTGGCCACTTCTGCAGCTCTGACGAGGAAACCTCACTGATGGGGGTTAGGGAAGGCTCCAGCTCTGTAGTTCTCAAGCTAAGATTAAAATAAATTTATGGAGACTTCAACATCTCCTTCTTATTTTCCTTCCCCCTTCCTTTTCTTATTGGTTTTGGTATCAAAGAGGATCACTGCATAAAGCTTGTTATCCTGGACTTCAGAATAAATGCATCCAGCCCCCATGAAGCCCAAGGGAACAGTGATCATGCCAGAAAAACAAAGCCACGCAACGGCAAATACCCCACAAAGGCTGCACTGCAAGTGGATCAGGTAAGCAGGGGAGCACACGTCAGTGACAAACGTCTCTCATGCCTATAACAATTCCTCCTGACTGCGTCTGCACATCTGTCATGCTGTCTCTCTATGTATTTGCTAGCAGCTTCATAAATATCTGGGCCACTAAGCAGATTTTCTCTTCAAAACCTGTGGCCCAAATTCTTAAAAACACATTATGGTCCCTAAAAGGACAGACAGGAGAGTGAATGCATGCTTGTGTTCATGCATTTGTTTAAAAAGCAGAGCTGATCAGCTAAATTATGATTCCTTTGCATAAGAATCAGTGGAAATTTGCCTGAATAAGGTCAAAAGAACCAACAGATTTCTTGTCTGACCAGTAGCTGCCCCTCATTCAACACACCTTATGTTGGATAATTCAAAAGTATAAATAGTACAAGCTAGGGAGTCATGCCTAGAAGCCAGCAGCCTTGCCTCCTGTTACTGAAGCTTTTTAGTTGTTCAGCCATACAGAAGAGAATAAAATATAGTTAAGCGTTTCTAAACTCTGGTCTTATACTGGCTGTTAATTTTCTCAAGAGCCTCTTTTTACCTTAGAACACAGTCCAAAGCAGTAAGAGACCACATAGCAGAGCATCATGTACAGAGACACTTAATAAAACTAATGCCTGATGGTTTTAGAAAGACAAATTGTGTATTTCACTTTGATCAAGAGTATCCTATAGATGTTGCAATGGAAGGATTTCTTATATGACAGCATGGGCTGAGAGCTCACTCACCCAGTTCTGTTCCCTGGCCTCAGCTAGTGACTCCTTGCATCACCTTGATGTGACTAATGTAACCTTCTGGTTACATTTAGGAAAATCAGGTGAATGGCTTTCCAAGGCCTTTTTGGAGAATTCTCCATTATGTGAAATGATTAAATCAGGATTAATGGTGTTTCTAAAAATACATACTTGTTCAGTCACAGGTTGTTTGGACCTGTGCAGAAATTACCAGCTTTAATCATACAACATAAGCAGGAGTTCAGTGCAGTCAATCATAACGATGGACGTAACGTCCATGAATTAACTCATGATAAGGGATAAGTGCAGTGGGACAGCTCATGTGATTACCACTTCCAGCTCCTGCCCTTTCTTTTCAAAACACTTTGTGAAACAACTCCCAAGCCACAGTGGTTTACAGCCCGCATTGCGTCCCTGATGGAACACACCATTGCTGCCAGGGCACAGGGCACTGAAAGGAAAATCATGTAGACCCTACATATTTTTTTATTAAAAAGTATCTGCACTTTGGACATGAATGGAAGGATAAGCATGTCTTCAAGATGGAAGCTGATAATCAAGGGGGCAAGAACAAGCATTTTCTGTCTCTAGACAATAATTATGTAAGTAGAAGACATTTGGGATTTCTTGTGCTATTTATTATTTCCTCCTTTTTTTTTCTCCATTTTTTTCCCTCCTTTTTTTTTTTTAAGCATCAGTCATTGATCATTATTCAAGTCCAGATGAAAATCTTAAGAAACTAACGGCTCAATCCAGCAGGGCAAACCCTGCTTTTTAAAATATGATATATTAGGAGAGATCTTTGTCAACAACACAGAGTAGCTGACCTTGTCAAAGGAGACTTTTTCCTGTATGAATTTCTAGGCTCAACTGTCTATCAAAAGTAGATCACCCAGTGCTGACTTAAGGCAGTAGTAAAGCTTCTACATGACTTTGGTGACCAAACCCATTGGCACTGCTCTTATTCCATCCACCCAGCACAACATGTCAACTGGCTGCATTTCGGAGTGTGCTGTACACCTCTAATTTATTATGCTGTCATCTCAGGAAGAAGCATTGTTGAAGAAGAATGACAAAGTCCTTTCTTTACGATTTATTGTCCCAATAAAATTAATCACCCCACCTCCAGCTCCTAGAAAACTCTGCAGGAAATCAAATTCTAAAGATGATCCATTCTTATCAGTGGCAAATGGACTAAAAAGTGAATCATTGCACAGGCCTCAATGCAAAATATAAATGACCTCGGAGTGGCAATCAAACTTTAAAGAATCATGTTTCACGGAAGACATCAAGATGATTAGTCGGAAAAGGCTGTATTGATTGGGAAGCACCCCCACACTTTGAAGTACTTTTTGTTTTAATGTAGCTTGCAGTTGTTCCAGGATGCAAGGAGGAGTTCTATCCAGGGCAGCTGTGATCTAAATAAGGGAGAAGCACAATTGCATGCCAATTACTGCTGTCACGTGAGTGACAATGCAGAAAATCCAGTCCAGCATTTCCTTTGAATTTGGCATCCATTACAAACCCAGCTCCCAGGGAAATGTACAATATCAAGCCATGGCCATGCATGGAATGGAGGGAGAATTCTCCAAAAATCAGGGTGTGCAATTGCTCTGCAATCTCAGGGTGCCACCCCACCACCACAGCTATTGCGAGGAATCGGGGCAAAAAGTGCAAAAGATCCTGAAGAGTCTTATGCTCGTGGGCAGATCAGTGAATGAACACTGAGGTGGTTTGTCCTGAGCCCTCCTGTCTGTGAAGTTTGGTGTAGAGCTGTGCGTTTGCCAGGACCTAGGAGGACTGCACTCCCCTTCCCGTGCTGGTAGCACTGTTCAGCACAGCCTGCACACTGTGGGACTCAATGGGGAAGTGGTGAGGCAGCACCACTGAGCAGCTTCTCCCATTGCTCCATTGCACAATGACGTGCTTTACAAACACTGAAGTGCAAAGCCCCATAACTCCTAATATGGATTTTACTATTTCATTCAAGAATGAGGAAAGTAAGACATGGAAACTTGACAGTCTTGAAATTTTCCAGTGCCTCACGGTTAATGTCAAAGCGTTTTGAAGAAAAAAAAGAATCAGTGCCAGAAATTTGAAATCTCACTACCTATTATATCCAAGTCCATACCACTGCTATAAGACAAAGCCCAAGGCTATTCAGCTGAATGAATAGGAAAAACAATTTTCAGGAGTCTCTACAGGATATGCAGAAATCAGTAGCACCATGCTGACTTTGCCACTAATTTGCCATAGTTAGGTCACTTAAACTCTCAATTCTCCGTATTCCTGCCCATAATGCGAGGATAATACTAATGACTAATTTGTTATTACAGAAATACAGGAAGATTTAACAAGCTAATGTTTTTCCAGCACTGGAAGTATGTAAAGCACTCAACAAATGCTGAATGTTATCACCAGTGCTGGAGCAGCGGCAGATAGTGAGAGTGCAAGAACTTACAGCTAAGGAAGAGATAGGACAAAGTTGTTTTATCAGGGATGGGACTAAAATTGAAATGGGTTTGATCTTTACAACCCAGTTATGGTATCACAATTGCATGTTCCAGCACTTGCTTAAAACCCCAGACACTGTGGAGTCATTGGAGCCATTTGCTGCTTTTCGCAATCAAGAGCGACTCCCTTATGTCCACAAACACGTCCCACTGTTGCTGCTACTTGTTCTACACATACAACTTGCCGTTAAGTATTTTAAAATCTTTATGCCACAGACAATAAATTAGTTCAAATGTCTTGTCAAGGAGAGATTTACAGACCTGATTGATAAATGCTGTACTTCAGTCTATGCTGGTTTTCCGTGGCAGATTAACAGAGAAAAGCTACCAAGAGTGATTATAAAGTACAGGGTAAGAAAATCAGGTAGCATAAAAGTAATTTTAGTTGGCCTAGGATGACTGACTTACACTTTGAGGATCTGTCCACAGACTAAAAGGAAGCTTGCCAACAGAGCTTTTCCTCAGCAACTCCCTGTCTTACAGAAGCCAATGCAATACCAAGTAATTTCCTCTATTAAATCCTTCTTCTAGCTCAGGAGTTCCTTCCTTCTACAGCAACACTGAGAAAATGTGCCCAACAGCATCAGACCCATCTGTAAAAGTAATTTAACTACCCAGATCCATGATTAGTATTTCCATTTGTGCACTGTGCTTATCAAAGAAGCTTGAGATCCAGCACATTTTTCAAAGACATCCAAGATGACACGTTTACCAAAGAACACTATCTGACTCACTGAAATCAAGATCCTCTTCAGCAATAAAAAAACATGGGAAAAAGAGGCTTTATGCCTTGCCCAGGATGTCAATGGGCTTTGCTCGGTGATGAAACACACACTGATCAGCAGCAGCCTGGGCTCACAGAATGGCA
>NW_010182298.1:11792-18781 GCF_000695765.1 Mesitornis unicolor | reverse complement strand
ACACGCTCGGGGTGCCCAGATCAGCCCCATCCTCCCACTCCACACACCCTATGTCTGCGCTCCAGGACATGCAGCGCGTCCACAGCTGCCAGGAGTTTCACCAGCCCTCAAAGGGATTAAATATGGAAAAAACTCCACAAAGCCATGGTAATGGTCATTCCTGACCCCTCGCCCAAAGCACCCTTCAGAGCCCTCTCCAACACAAATCAAGTTTGGCTGTAGTGACACCCCCAGAATCACTCCTGCCAAACCGTTCCCTATGGCCCCAGAGCCACATTGGGGTAAGGAGACCGGGGACCCCAACCTGTGGGTGTTGGGATCGCTGCTGCAGGGAGGGCAGGGGAGAACCAGGGGCTGAGATGACCCAAAACACCGCACAGGCTGTGGGACCTGCCCCAGTCCCCAGTGCCACCACGTCAGCCAGAAGAGCCAGTCCAGTCAGTGCAGAAATGAGATTACATTTCATCTCCATAGGGCACAGACACGGGAACAGGAGCCACCAGAGCAGCTCAGACATCCCGATGGGATGAGAAGTGCCCAGACCCCACTGCCAGCCCCTGTGGCTGCCCCCAGAGCCCGAGAGCCACACATATTCCGTGCGTACCTCCCAGGTCCTCAAGGCAAGAAAACACCCGTATTACCCAGACTGCCGTTCTCCCACCCACAATAGGCACACACAAGCTGAACCCAGCAGCAGCTGTGTCTTGAGGAGCAAAGCCGTGCAGTTCAAAGCAATAATTCACAGCTCGGGGAGTTTTCTTTGCAATTGAAACTCGCACAACCTCACAAACACCCTCGGATCGGCACACAAAGGCATTCTTGGTGTCAGAGAGCGGCAGGCGTGGGGATCCAAAAGGGTTTTCTGGGTGCAAGGGGCGGGCAGCCGTGGGTATCCCTTTCTCAGGGCCCAAACTTCCTTGCCAACATCCAGCAGGATGGAAGGCAGCCACCAGCTCCCTCTGGCACCCGCCTCGAGCGCACAGGGCACGCACCAATGCGCTCGGCTCCAGAAATGCACAGGAGATTGCTGAGCGCCTCGGATTTGAGCTACCACAGTAACAGGGTAAGGTTCTGGGGCTCCCGAGTCCTCACAGCAGAGCTGTGACACTGCTGAGTGAGAATAAAACACCAGGAGGAAAAACACCTCTGCAATGTGGAGTTAATCCTTATTGCTCATGGAGGGCCGCTCAGTGGGTTACAGAAAAGGAAGAGATGACAAAGCACGAGTGTCGCTTACAGAAATAAAACCCTGTTCGGTCTCTGTCCCAGCACACGTAAGAACCCATTTATGGCCTGTGCTGTCACCCAAAGGCTCCGGCTGACACCAGCTGCAGGAACAGCAACAAGTAAGGCACATCCACGGAGCAAGTAATGACACACAATGACACAGCGGGACAAGATGAGGACACACAGAAGAGACCAAAAACGATGGTCAGGCCAGCAGGAGAGCAGGGGGGCCCACGACCGTGTACCCGGGCAGCACTTCTCTGCGTGCCTGAAGGAGACCAAAGCAGCTCGGCGTCAGAAGGCCCCAGTGTGAAAGCAGGGCTGTGTGCAGGCAATGCGACAGTGGATGGCTTACTGAAATGATGGAGCAAGCACAGACATGCTTGAACGGATCCAAAACCCCATATATACTGCAGCTTCCTTGTGCCTTTGAAGTCACAGAGGTATTTTTCCACACCATTTATCGCCTTGCAGGGTAAATAACTTTACCAGGAGGCAGCCACCAAGGTTCAGCATCACCCCATGGTGCAGCTCTCCCCAGCATCCCTTACACACTCACTCACAGAGTTACCACATGAGGTTCACTGGTGTCACCACTGGAGCATCTCCAGCGCTGGGTCTGCAGCTCCACGTCTGCACGGCCGCCTGCACGTGGTTCGTTTACACGGGCTCATTAACAGATTGGCATTTGCAGTTTAACCAGACAGCGAAGAACAGCCAGGCATGCAGGAACCTCACCTTACACACAGCTGCCCGAGGCAGCGAGCAGGTATCAGCTCAGGACACGGCTAGATAATACACGGATTATTGTGCACCACTTAGAGCTGGAGTGCTCCCCAACATCAGCGAGCCAAAGGAAGCCAAATACAGAATATTCTGAGAGCAGTCAGTTCCTATCAGCACAGGCGCTTCAGGTCAGCACACTGCCATTAACTGTCGCTTTGGAGCCCATCAGCTGAACGCAATTCGCAGGCCAGGAGAGCAGGGAACACCCAGCTGCACAGGAAAGCCCAGTTCTCCAGAGCCCGTGTTACAGCACCGCTGCGTGTTGCAGTGTTGTCCTACAACCATTCGGACAGGTCAGAGCCGCGCTGCTCTGCTCTCGGACACCAAACACACCGTGTACACCAAGTACACCCAGACCAAGCGCTGTCACAGGCGCGGTGGTCCACAGCCTTTCCTGTTGCACCGACACCACACACGCTGTACACCGTGGTGCAGAGGGGTACAGCTCCTCACTGATCCAAACACAGCACCAGAGGTCAGCCACCACCGCAGGGCAGAGCGCTGCTTCAGCCGTGTCCGTGGGGATCGCACAGCCGGACATCCCCGTCCCTCCTGGAAATGGGCCTGCCCTTCATCGCAGCCGGTGTTCAGCACCCCCACAGTACACAGAGTACAGTAATCGAGCATTTCCTCACCTCTCCCACATCACATTGATCCCAAATACACAGGTCTGACACTCCTTTCCACTTATTTACCTGCGAGCTTTCAGATTCACAAATCTTATGTGGCCTCGCCAAACCTGACTGTGCTTGGGTATCTCCAGAAAACTGCACATTTACCACACATTTACCTAGACTTTGGGATTAATTGCTGTTAGTGATGCCAAAAGCAATCAAATCATTATTTAACAGCTAAGCAATCACAGCTGATCTCGCACACACACCCTACCTGCAAACTGCAAGAGTGAAGTAAAACATAACCTAAAATTCTCTTTGCAGAGCAGTCTGGCTTCGGGTGTCTGAATGAAGGACAGCGAAGAACGACTCATCTCCAATCATGTGAAACAGAGCCATGCACTTCCCACAAATAACCCTTCATGGAAACTGTTCCTACAAAAGGGGCAAAAGGCACTGTCAGAGGCACAAGGAACTGAATCTGGGATGCCCTGGACAGTTACTGACACCAGCCTATCAGCACAGATGACGACAGTGATACAAGGGCCCAGCAGGCAGTGTGAAGAGGTTTCCAAGTCCTTATCGCTGCTCAGTGGGAAGCCGGACGGGTCAGCAAGGCCAGATGTACCTGCACAGCAATCCATTATGTTTTCACCCATCTCCCAGCCACAGGACCCGAGTTTCACGCTGCAAAACTGTGCTCAAAGAGAAAGAGCACCACCACCCACGGGCAGGTTCTCAGCGTTAGGACCCAACCCGAGCGCTCCTGGAGCGGGCAGGAGCTTGGCCGCAGACGCAGCCGTCGCTGCCCCATCGGGCCAGGCACCAGCTCGGCTTCGGCTGGGCGCAGGAAACCACAACAAAACGGAGCGAGGCGTGCGAAGCTGCTCTCAGAAAATGGGCCAGACCAGGCATGAGAACACCTGGGCTCGGCCCGAGCGCGAACCTCAGCAGCAGACGCCCCACGGCCGCCGCGGGCAGCAACACAGAGCGGCGCAAAGGGAGCAGCAGTCGTCTGCACCCAGATTTTGTGTCTGCATCCTCCTCCAGCAAACACACAACAGCCCGCCTGTCCTGGTGCTGTCCCTGCAGCCCAGAGCTGCTGGGTTTCTGAGGATGTCGGGTGTTTCGGGGCTGTCAGGCAATGCTCATACACCACAGCTGGGCAGCTCCAGGTATGCGCTCCTACCTCTGCGGCAAAATCAAGGCAAAAAAGGTGAAATCACTGCAATTCCAGCCCATGATAACGTGCACGTCCAACTGGCTGAGGCTGTGCACACTCCTCCGTTACACCAACACACCCCAGCTGCCACCTGAAACCAAGCCAAACCCTGCTTCAATAAATTCACGAACGGATGCGGACAAGTCTATCCCAGCCCCAAGCAGCAAAGAGAGGGGCTGCAGATGGCAGGAGAGCTGCACCAGCACGGCCCCTCTAACACCCATGAGTCAGGGCCCGCTGTTACCTCGCAGCATCACACAGGGCTGGGAGCCGAGCGTTCAAACACCCCAAAAACCAGGGACACCACACTGCAAGGGACAGCGGTGGGGGAGCAGGCGCTGACCACAAACTGCTCTTTCCTGGTCTCAGCAATGGAAAAAGGGAAAAAACAAAGGAGATTAGGGAGGAAATAAGCAGAGCTGCAGCAATCATTGAAAAATAAAGCACTCGTGCATTTTAGAAATGGGCACGACAGGAGGAACAGGGCAGGAAGAGACACGGGATGTTGTATTTGATGTAATATGGCATGGAAAATGGAAGGACTATTGCACATACAGACTAGTACAGGACATTGCATCCCTGGCCACTACACAGTCCCAACAAGCATTTTGGAGCAGATTCGGCCCGGTCCCTTTGCTGGACACTGTGGCCACCACATGCACCTCACAGCTGGCCAGCTGAGACTGGGCCTTTGTGGCCATGTTTCGGGCTGGAGCACATCTGGTGCACACCACAAAGAGCTCACAGCTCAGCATCCTCCAGTGGGAACCCAGCAGACAGTGCCCAAGCTGCTATGTAATGCACAATAAATGGAGCTCATCGGTGGTGAGCCCCAGAACCCCCCAGTGCTCCAGGCCACGCTCTGCCAGTTGAGAGCCATCAAACCACCGGACGCCGAGGACACGCTGTACCAATGTCCCTTCACCCCAACACCATCACCTATAGGGGAGCAAGCAGGCTCTGCGGTGCGTGCTGGGGGGAGAAAGGGACTAAGAATTCACTTTTAGGTGAAAAAAGGGGGGGATTTGCCCACCCAAACAAGCGCTGCTGCTCTCCAAGTTAATGTTAAGTTGAATGCTCAGCCTCCACAGCTGTCTCCTCTCAGCTGGCACCCATCGCTGCCAACGTGGGATGTGTTTCGGTGCAGACAGCATCGCTTTATTGGCTGCACCGTTAATGGGGTTTTATCTCCCCGTTTTCCTGTCAGCGCAGACCCAGCCGGGCTGACTCTGCTAACATCCAGAATGCTGATCTTCCCCCATTCGCTATCTCCAAGCCAAAACAACATCTGGAACTTCAGCTCTGCGCACAAAGAGACAGATTAAAACTGGAAACGGCGATGCATCAGCTCCCAGAGCTTCATACATTGGTGCTTCTATCTGAATTTCCCACAGGTACCTCCCAAAACAGCTCTGCTGGGAGGAAAACCGAGTTCCTCACACAGGCTCCCAACACAACGTGGAGCCCTTTCCACTCCAGAACAACCCCAAAAAGGATAATCAGACAAACAACAGGAACCGAGCCGATAGGAACGTTTAGGGTGAGGGTTTACCACGGCTCTTGAAACAACACAAGGGTGACACAGCAGTGACCCACCAAAGGAAATTAAACAGAGAAACGTTACTGGTGTGTGTTACTCGATAAAGCGATGGGAAAAAAACCTGGCGCCGCTGCAGCACATGCAATGACAGCTGTCTCCAGTGCCATTTAAGCGAGCTTTTTGCTTAGATCATGGTCAGTGAATCACGGAAATCAATACAGAGTAAAAGCGTCCAACCACACTGCAGACAAGCACAGCGCTGCAGTGTGTACCAACTCGCACCGGCTCCTGCTGGAGAACACCGTGCCCAGCACACACCGGTGGCTGTTCCCAGCAGTGTCCACTGAACCCGCAGCAGTTAACGAACAGGAGTCATGAGCACTGGGGGTTTCCTCACCAGCCGTGGGCCGAGGAGAGCCACCAACACAGGGACCTTTCCCAGCACCGCTCAGCAGCAGTGCCCACCACCCCTGGGTTCTGGCGGAGAGAGGCGCTGCTGGACACAAGGGAGCACCAGCCACGGGTACAGAAACACTGCTGTGACAAGCAGATCCTTACAGAACAGCCCTTGTCTGAGACAGCTTCCTACCTGCAGCCGTTCACAGGGCCGTGGGTTTCTGAACCTGCCTTGGCTCACTCATCTCCAGCTGGGGAGGGCAGGGGGAGATGTCTGAGCAGCTCCATCCTCGCCCCTGCAACAGCCTGAGCCACCCAGTGCGAGCAGGACAGGCCGTGGTGCACAGCCCAAAAACCCCCAGGCTCCCACAGGCGAAGAAATCAAAGAGCTCCAGAGTCATTTTGTGGTGAGCGTCCTGCGGCAGCGCTGCCAACCCAGCAGTCCTGGGGATCTCTGCAGCCTGCACGGCTCCCCCAGGGAACAACCCTGGCCTCCCGAAACGCCAGGCAGTCTGCACAGGGGGCTGCGGGCAGGCAGCGCTGCACGGGATCCCCCCAGCGCTGCAGAGAGCTACACGGGATCACCCCGGTGCTGCAGAGAGCTACACGGGATCCCCCCAGCGCTGCAGAGAGCTAAACGGGATCACCCCGGTGCTGCAGAGAGCTACACGGGATCCCCCCAGCGCTGCAGAGAGCTAAACGGGATCACCCCGGTGCTGCAGAGAGCTACACGGGATCCCCCCAGCGCTGCAGAGAGCTAAACGGGATCACCCCGGTGCTGCAGAGAGCTACACGGGATCCCCCCAGCGCTGCAGAGAGCTAAACGGGATCACCCCGGTGCTGCAGAGAGCTACACGGGATCACCTCGGTGCTGCACAGGATCACCCCAGCACCACACAGAGCTCCCCATCCTCCCCAGACTGTCCCAGCCCCCCATACCACAGGCCCAGGGCTGTGCACACCACACTGGCCCTACAGGGGTTTTCTCACAGCAGGGTAAAGGTTTTCTCGGCCCTTCCACACTTCAACCTCACTCCATCTTCACCCCTTTCCCTCGTCGCCTCCCTCAGTTCCCAATCTCACTCCTGCCAGTGAGGTTATTCCAAAGCACTGCACACCCCAACCCCTCCCAGCTCACACGGGGTAAACCCAGAACCAACACCAGCACCCCCAAACCCCACCACGCTCCCTGCAGTGCAGCCCC
>NW_010182298.1:0-11779 GCF_000695765.1 Mesitornis unicolor | reverse complement strand
CGCTCAGGATGGCAGCGTCTCTGGACTGCGACCAGGAAAACAGCTACAGCAATGAAAATAAACCCCACTGAGGAACACTGCGAGTGCAACGATTCAAACAAAGGCAAAGCAAAATTCAAGGTTAACAACAAAAACACCACCCCACACTGCTTGGAATTTTATGTGGTTTTCTGCAACGTTCAAAACAGCGTTTTACATTTGCAGATGGGGAATATTCATTACAGGCTTTGGTATGTATTGAAATACTTCCAAGTCGATCAAGGTGATTTAAATTACCCAACTGAGTCACCATTTAAATAGCCAATTTTGCACTTACTTTCTGTTCTTTTCTAAAGCAAGGTTAACTACTGTCCAACGCAAATGAACTTGTTAAGATTTACTATACAGGGACTTTACAGACCCTTTCCCAGGGAAAAGGCAGTGCTGATAAGAAAATAATGGGATGGATGAGGATGAGTTCTGACATGTGCAGCAACGGGCAGGGCCAGCCCCAGAGGCACCACTGCAAACCCCTGCGTACCCCAGCCAGATTGCAGCCACAAGAGATGGCAAAAGCACGTGGAGCGACGAGAGGGGACGGGGAGGGAGCACGGGGCACGGGGAGCGGGCACGGGGGACACGGGGAGGGACAGGGCAGCAGCTCTGCACTGCAATTTCAGTACCAGCACCGTGCCCTGCTCTGCCATCCAGGAGCACGGGTTCCTCCTTTGCATCACGCGCGTTTTACCATAATAAAGCACAACACATCTATTTTTATTATCCACCCTCTCACAAATACAGGATTTTAAAAGTTTACTTTTAATGGGAAACAGGCTTACAACAGCTCGACTGTGCTAAGTATGCAGGACCAATTCTGAAAGCATCCAGCGATGAAAGCCCCTTTATTAGGCAGGAACCCAAAGCAGCCGACCCTGTCCAGGTGAGCTGGGGTGCGGGGGCTAAGAGCACCCATTCCCCTGCCCACAGAGCATATGTGGGCACACAGGACCGTCCCCAATGTCCCCCCTGCACCCCGAGCCCCCTCCCATCCCCACCAGCAGCACCCATGGACCACCTTTAAAAGACGTGCAGAGCTCCTCAGGAATCTCCAAAATGTCCTGCACTGGGAGGGGGTGCTTAATCACCTCTGAATCATCCCCACTGCGCAGCTGGGGGAGCGTTTAATAACCTTCTTGTGGCATTTATATTAAAAACAAGCAGCAAACAAAAATACAAATTAAATTAAACCCCAAACAGTTCCACCATTTAGGTTAATTTCAAACTTTTACACTTCAAACGCACAACAGCAAAGGTGAACCCTGCTTCTGCATCGCTGCAGGGGCGCGCCGGCCCAGACATTAAAATCTCATTACTTCCTCCGATTCTCCCACTGAGGTCTAAGTTCGAGCTTTCTAGTTTTTAACTCAATTCAGAGTAAAATCGAATGCTTTTATTTTACATGGAAAATCTTTATTAAGCTCATTTTATTTAAGCGTTTTAAATTACTTGCAACACATGCTATTGGGAGCTGCTCAGGTGAGACTCCTGGCCCAAACACACAATCCCACACACCGCATTTCTCGACCCATCACCAAGACCCTCACCGTGGTGCCGTGGCAGTGCTGCGCACCCCACAGTGCATTGGCAAGGACACCAACCGCAGGGTTTCTGTGCCTGTTCTCCAAGCTGCACCACCTCACGTCCCAGTGAAACGTTTTCAGCCGTGTTTTACCCGCATTCACACAACACAGAGCTGAGGAGCACCAGTTCCCAGCTGAGCAGCAACAACTCAGTTATGGATGCTCAGCCATGTGCCTGGCTCCTTTGCTCTCAGCTTCTCCAAAATCCTCTCATTTCCCCAACCACAGCCACTAATCCTACAAAAAAAGTCTGTCTGTTGTGAACCTTTCGGGGGCAAAATGAGCACAGAGGACTCCTCAGGGAAAGGATCACATGCGAACAAGGCCAGCTCAGCAGCACCAAGGGAAAAAGAGCCTGCTCCACTCACCCTGAGCTACCAACCCCAGCACCTGCCCGAGGGGTCCAGAGCTGGGTTAGAATCTCAGAATGTGAGGAGTTGGAAGGGCCCTGGAAACCTCCTCCAGTGCAACCCCTGCCAGAGCAGGAGCACCAGAGCAGTCACACAGGAACACGGCCAGGGCTTTGGGTGTCTCCACACAAGGAGACTCCACAACCTCTCTGGGCAGCCTGGGCCATGCTCCAGAACCCTCACACTCACAAACTTTGGCCTCATCTTCAGCTTGAACCTCCTGTGCTCCAGCTTGGGACCATTGCCCCTTGTCCTGCCATTGGCCATCCCAGAGCAGAGCCTGGCTCCTTCCTCCTGACACTGCCCTTTCCCAATGGATCCCCAGGAATGAGGGCACCCCTCAGTCTCCTCTGCTCCAAGCTCAAGAGCCCCAGCTCCCTCAGCTGCTCCTCAGCAGGAGATGCTTCACTCCCTCCAGCATCTTTGATCTTAGGCCCCTGCCCTCCCCAGAAAAGGGGGCTGTGCCAATTCATTTTGGGGACCTGTTGATTCTGCAGCCAGGTCTCAAGGAACCACCAAGCACCAGACAAACACCGTGGTCCTTCCAAAGCCGCAAGGTAAAGGCTGGGCTGTACCAGGGATGGGTCTCGCTGTTCCTGCAGGAGCACCACTCACACAACACACACAACACTCATGGACTGATGCTGCAGAGCAGAACGACAAGAGGACGCTGTGCAGGGGAACAGCAGCCTCCAAACTGCATCTCCTTCACTGCTGGATCGCCCTCAAACCCAAACAGGCTCTCCAAACGCCTCTTTTCTGTCCCCATCTGCCGCTGTGGCTCTGTTAACCCAGCCTGGCGGAACAACTTCAGTTAATTCACCTTTTCCATTTGCTTTAGTCCACTCCCCAGAGCTCCATATCCAGTGGATATTTATTTTAAAGCTAAGCCAAACTCATTCAAATGCTAACGTTTCGGGGCAGTCGGTACTCGTTTGCATGCAGCAGGGCCTCTTTCAGAATAAAGAGCATCCACTTCGGGAACTAAACCAACGCGCTTGTAATTGGTCTACGCGTCAAAGTTGTACAAATCCCCAGACCAGGAATAAAGCGAGTTTTATTCCCATTGGGCCCTTTGTTAAGGAAGGAATAACACTGCACTGCAGGCTCAGAAACACCGGTTTCTCACCAGCACAAGAAAACCAACAGCTTCTAAAGGCAAGTGTGGTCGTCTGGCACACAACTGCATGTCATTTCTGCCTTCCTAACGGAGAAACAGGCCACGTTCCCCAAAATCCTGGGCGCTGTTGTACATTAGAGTCCAATAAATGTCTTATCTGAACGCCTATCCAACATCCAGGACCAAAGCCCAACCAAAAAGATGAAGTCAAAGACTTTTCCACTCACTAAAATAACGTTGCTTTTGCACAGGGTGTGGAAACACCGTGCTTCTTTCAAATGGTATTTTCATGCTGCTTGGGTTTCCACTTCCATAATTCAGGAGCACATATCGATGCACTCATCCTTCAAAACATTACTTGTGTTGTAAGGAATATGGGTGGAGGGAGGGGTTTAAACAGCTTCAGATTTTAGAACAGGTTTTGCAGAACGCTTATGCACGGGTTTGCTTCGGAGGCGCGGACACGAGTCTGACAAACGTGTAAATGCCTACACAGAGACAGCAAAAACAGCCCGCTGCTGAGGCAGGCCGGAACACGTTACTCACGCAGACTGCTCTCTGCCGAGGCTGATGCAAACACATCAGGTCCACAAGCGCACACCCGGTGTCTACGTGGCGTTCCTGGCACACGTGTAAAGGCCCACTTGGCAGCCGGCTCACACGGGGCGAGGAGACGGCAACAGCACAGCCAGGAGCTGTTCAGGAATTCTGAGTGCACGACCAACGCCACAGGGCAGGGCCATGGGAACAGACCTGCAGCAAAGACCAAGCCAGGGCCCATCCACGGCCCGGTCCAAGCTGGGCCTTCACTGGTGTTGTACGGGTCTGCAGGCTGGGGCAGCGCAGCCAGGCTTCTCCAGCGTCGAGTGGAGCTGTGCCTGCTGTCCCAGCGACCTCAAGTAACTCGTGTGGTTCTTTCTGCTCTGAGACAGGCTCAGATGATGCAGAGATGCTGGAGGACGGCCAGCACCCGGTGATTTACCCTTCATCATAACCACCAAGCATGGACACACCTCAGCTCCCACAGCCGGTGCTGGGGCAGCATGGCCGGGAGCTGCAGGGAAGGAGGAGCTGAATCACAGACAGAGCCTGCGCGGCCTCTGTGGGGACCCAACGGGGACAGCAGAGACCAGCACCCCAGCACAGACCAGCAGAGACCAGCACCCCCCAGCACACTCTACCATCCCAAGCTCATGCACACACATCTTCATCACCACCACTGCACTGAGACCCAGGATGCACACAGGGTTCACAGTTCAGCCCAAAACACTCGTCGTGTGGAATAAAAATCCCTTAGGTCAATGCCCACTAAGTAAGGATTAATGGCCAGGAAAGATTTCCAGCCTAAGATTTCTAAATATTTACTTTATTTTCCTATTGTAAACACAGCCACCAAAAGCACATCCCCTCGTTTGTGTTTGGTTTTTTTCCATGAGCTGAGTACATCTAAAATACCTCTATGGTTCGACGTGAGCCAGTAAAGTCAAGTTGAAAATGGCTTTTTTTGAAAATCTGCAACTTATTTTAATTCCACTCCTAAGTAGATATGAATTAGCCAATTTAATGCACTACAAGTCGCATATCTTGACAACAGGAAAATAAGGAGTTGCACACAATTCTACCAGACTGACTGCCACACAAAATCCATGGCTACATCGCCCGAATCCCGCGATTCGTCCAGCCCATGCCATCAGAACTGACATTTCAGCAGGGTGCTCCACAGAACTGCAGCTTCGACAGGCAGTTACACTTGAGCATCAGCAAAGAGTGCAATTTAATGGATAAAACCATCAAAAACATCGCTCCTTCTGAAGTCCAGAAGAGTTTCAACATGCACCATGGGCACGACTTCTGCCAACAATAAACAACCTGCCAGGTACCATCTATCTTCTCTCTAACAACACAATACAATTAATTTATTCTCTTAAACCTAACCATTACCTTTTCATTTCATTTTCTCTTTTAAGACTCAGCCTTAAAATGACTTAATTGTTGCAGTCCACCCCCACAAACACAAGAGACAACTTTATTGCAGCGCAGAGCCCTAAATAGCGCAGTCTGGTTGAGGCTGACTAATACAAACACGCATTTTGTTTAATTTTACATTTGTTCCTAGGGAGATTTCGATCCCGTCTCTCCTGCCTCCCCTCCAATACCGGCACGGTGGGAGCGGTCCCCAAAAAGGGATGAGTACCGCGGGCAGATCTGCTGGCACACACCGCGATGGGACAGGCCGCCACGCCGTCACCAGCCACACGAGAGGGCCCGCGGTGTGCAGAGCTCCCAGAAACACACAGAAATGCACAGAATGTGGGGTAACAGCGAGGGATGGGAGCGAGCAGGCAGCCAGGGATGGAGCACTCGAGGTCCACTCTGCACCGACAAACCAGGCCAGGGTACTCCGAGCACCCCTGGCCGCAGCCAGCAAACTGCACCCCAAGCTCACAGCCCTCCACGTGCCCAAACTTGCAGCCCCCCACGCGTCCAAACTCGCTCACAAGCCCCCCGCACACCCAAACCCACAGCCCCCACGTGCCCACCCGCTGCAGTGGTTTTCACAAACACATCACAGTGGCACACGGGGTCCTCCGCATCCCCCCAGCCACTCGTACCCTTGAAGGTACAAGGGTACCCTCCTTAGCACCAGCAAGAAAACCAAACCAGAATGAATTTAGATTAGAATTCACGGCAAAGCAGACTAAGGTTTAACCAAATCACTGCCTTTTGCAGCTCTCCACGTGGTTGCAGAGCTGCCAGAAGAGCAGCACATGGCAGGGGACAAGCCCTGGCGCTGGCAGCCAGCAGAGGCCGGTGCAACCGCAGCACCAACTGCCCCGAAGGGCTCCGCCAGGCCCCGGGCCATGCCTGCACTCGCAGGACTTCAAAAGGAAGCCATCCCCAGCCAAAGCAGCTCCTGCTGCTGCAGGATACCTGCCAGACAACCTGCAATTACCAGAGGTGTCTGCTGGCCTCTGCCGCAGCTCATTGGCAGAGGGCAGGGCTGCAGCCTGAACAAGAAATGCCTGACCGCCGCTGAGCACAACCAGTTACAGCCGCTCTGTGAGATGGGGAAGAGGCGTCCTACCGGTCTGCACTCCACTGAGGACGAGCTCCGGGTTCACACTGGGAGGGAGCACTGGGGACAGAGGGGTAGGGGTGGCAGCATCACCCCCTGCTGCAAACACCCTGGATTATTACCAGGCGGTGCTGGTGTTCATCCCCACCTCCATCTCTGCTCATCTCAGACCAGGCAAACGGAGAGGCCAAAGGCTGCCCTGGACAATCACCAGGCTGGAGCTCTTCTGTTCCAATGAGCTTTCCCTAACCAAGCCCTCATCTTCCCTCCCTGCACCAGACTGGAGTTAGTTCACAGCGAGCTGCTGACACTTCCATACGCATCTTCTCAGAAGCACTGAGGGTAGCAGAGCAGTAACACGGTCTGACACTGCCGGGAGCATTTCGGGAGGGGGAGATGCACTGACAAAAACGGCTTCTGGGGATGAACAACCACCCAGCTGCCTTTTCACGGCAACGGAGAGCAGCAAAACATACACCTAACCCAGCAATAGAACAGCAAAACCTTCACCCAACCCAACACCAGAGGTTGGGACGCTGGCTCCAGAGGGACTGGTAGCAAGTGCTTATGAAGCAGCGTAAGGACATAGCACGCAAAGGCCATTCCTTCACCCTCCTCTGCCCCCAGTCCCACACTTCCCACTCTGAGGTGAATTCCCAAGCCCAAAACAGCATCTGGACCACTGCATTTAATGCTCCACTCACAGGCACACCAACATGCCCAATTCCTTTCTTAAAATAAAATAAGAATTAAAAATCTCTCTTCAATGTCACACTGCACTCATTCTATAACTTACACAGGAACCACACAAAACTACATTTTTCAAATTTAAAAACTGCTGACTATTGACTACACGTCATTCCCTATCCCTTACATGATGAGAAATACCTGAAGTCATCACTTCCCATCTACTCACATTTCAATCGTGACTTTAGCACCTCTGTAATATTTCCATTCAAACACTGCTCTCCTCAGCAAAGGAGTCAGTTTATTTAGTTATTTACACACGCTGCACCTGCACCATCTCTCAAAATTTGTGGAACAAGGCCGAGCCAACCCCGTGTAAAACTACACAGGTCCTGAGCATACAGAGACTGCTGAGCTGAAGGACGAGGAGTTGGCCCAAATGCTCCAGACTTACACCACCTGTGCACTGGCACAGAACAGAGCACCACTGCTGGGTACGAGGGATTTTGGGGGCTGTTCAGGCTATTCGGCACGCTGGTGTGTGGGCTCAGGGGCGTGAGATGTGCTGGGAGCAGAGCCGCCCGTCCCACAGGCCCTGGGACACAGCACAGGGGAGCACCGACAGCCAGGAGAGTCCAGCACAAAATCGAAGCAGATCAAAAGAGCCCCGCCTGAAGCCGGGATCGTGTGGTTACCGGCAGAGCCGCGACGCAGCACCTGATGCTGCTGCTCACCCACAGATGAGTCACAGGGTCAGTCCTGGCCTTGCAGGGGAACGGCAGCACCGGAGCTGCTCACAGAGCACCTCAACTCCACGGCACACCACTCCTGCCCTGCACAGAAAGGGCAGCAATGGACTTACTGCACCGGGAATGCTGCCACGCTCCTGATGTTCCTCCTGGAAAACAGCCTGCATCCCACAGAATTAATGCCAGCTCCTCGACTCAGCGCTGCCTCATAACCATGGCTACTTCACCATAGATCTTATGAGTAAAATTTTACAAGCACGTACTGAAAAGCAGTCAGACAAATGCAAGTCACTTGGAAACAGGAGCCTGTGAACACTGGGCTGTATACCTGTAATTGCAAGGACCATGTTTTAAGGAAGGGATTCCTATCGGCTCAAACAGTCACCTGCACACTCATGGTCCGGTATAACCAGGAAAACTATTTCATCACAGCTACTTACTGCTATTTACCTACACTTCTGAAAGCATTCGTCTAAATCTGTGCTTTGGCTGCAAACACAGCAAAGACAAAAGGAGTTTCTCCAAAGCATTTCCACAGAAATCCACACACTCCATAGTCAACAGCCTTTCTAAATCACGATCTCCAAACACTCTGTAAACTTACACGGGTTCAGCTTTCCAACACTGCTAAGAAATACCATCATTCTTTATTTTACAGATACATATAGATATGTAAAGATGTAAATGACTTCCTTAATGAGCAGTCACTGAACCTGTCTGCAGCAGGATCTGAAAGGGGCGTTTTTAGACAGTGCTGGATCCCTTTGTACCCAACACGCTCTTAGACTGTCACAGTCTTGACTACCCTCAGGTCTCAAGGCAAATAAACTGTCCCCCAAAACACACGCACCCCCTCATCCAGGCCAGCCTGCGATCCAGCCCAGCGCATCTCCATGAACTCCCATACCCAGAACAGCAGTCACTGCCATTGCTTGTCAATCTGCTGGGTTCAACACCACCACCACCACCTTCTGTGGCCCTACACAGCTGCACAGGTGACTGAGCTACGTTCTTAATGTGCCTACACACAGCAGAAGAGATAAAAGGTACAAGAGCAGACACTGAGATGCCCATTTGAGAGCTCAAACACCCAAGATGCAAGTGAATTCAAACAGCTTTTTGGCGTCTTTTTTGCAGGGGCGAGGGGCCTAAAAGGGTGTCCAATTATTTAACAACGGCTGTCCCTAGATCCTATTTTAGCATCAGGTTTTCATTATATTTAAGCATGACTTCAGAGTACCAGCTGGCCAATAATTAAAAAACACAACCAAAAACCCACCCACAACCCACGCACAGCCCCCGCTGGTGTTGTTTGCCCGCCTGTGTTGTTCCCTTCCTACCCCAGAGCTGCTCACTGCTTCCTCCCCTCCCCAGGAGCACAGCAGGGACGGAGCAGGGGCTGGGAGAGGGCGTTCAAACGGCTCTCACCCCTCTCTCAAACGCACCTGCATCCCTCCCAGATAAGCCACTTGATGCCGCTGCTGCTGGTGTCTGGCAGTTTAGGCAAGACGATGGGGTCTCCGCTCCCTCCTGCTGGACACAGACTGGACCACCCCAAATTACCCCTGTCCTGCCCTGGCCCCCGTTCCCTGTTCTCACACCTGCACCAGGACTCACCCATCGCAGACAACTGCAGCATTACCCGTGAAGAGCACAACGGGAAGAGAAACCCTCGCTACAGGCTTGGGAAGGCACAATTCCATGTGGAGAGCTGGCCTCAAAAGCAGATAAGTTTGCAGGAAGTGCTATATTTAGGCCTCCCCTTTCACCTCAGCTCCTCCACATTCACATTCTCCTGCAGGAGAAACTTTCTGATCGGTGTTGGAGGTGAGCTTCAGCAGAAAAAACACACCCAACCTAACACACAATCTCACATCCAAGGGTGCTCAATTGTGAGCTCCAAGAAGGCACAATTCCATGTGGAGAGCTGGCCTCAAAAGCAGATTAAGTTTGCAGGAAGTGCTATATTTAGGCCTCCCCTTTCACCTCAGCTCCTCCACATTCACATTCTCCTGCAGGAGAAACTTTCTGATCGGTGTTGGAGGTGAGCTTCAGCAGAAGAAACACACCCAACCTAACACACATTAATACAGAAGAGTGTAAACCATCATCGGAACACCAAATACCCAGGCATAAAAACAATCTCACATCCAAGGGTGCTCAACTGCGAGCTCCAACAACTTAATACAGCCAAAGTTACTTTATGTTAAGTCCACAGAGGATGAGCCTGAATGCCTGCCTGCACCATTCACATCTTCACCAATGCTCCTGTCAGCACCCAATGCAGCCATAGTGTTCTCTACAGAGAGCACCAAGTATCAACAACAGCTACGCAGCCAAAATATTTCCAGTTTCCTAACACACACACAAAAATAAGCCATGAGAAAGCGAGTTAGCAGCAGTGACTGTGCGGTGCGATGTCTGCGGAGACTGGCGATGACGGCTCTGCAAACATCACCAGCACCGGGTCAGAGGAATCCCCTTTCTCGGCTTGCAACTCTGAAACGTGTTATGAGGCTTAAAACTAAAAATAAGTAACGTGGTTTTCTTCCCTCAGGCTGTTTTAGTTAAAAAGCAGCCTCACCTTCCATAGTTTCGGCCCAACTACGATGTAGGCCTGTAAAAGCTGATCATTTACAAACTCTAATGGTTGAGGGGCGATCTAAATCACAGCAACAGACCTTAAAGTTTGTCCCGAAATGGAGACAGCGGGCAAAATGAAGCACCCTGGCATTGCAGAGTGAGGAGACAACTCAGCAGAGGTTTACAACCAGCAACTGCCCCCAGCCCTGCGCCACCGGGCAGGGCCAGCACCCCCACCCCGAAAGAGGCAGAGGAATGCAGCCTTATCCCAGACCAAACACCGGGATGGAGGCAAACCTCTCCACCATCGCACACACTTAACACCTCCAGGGAGAGCACAGCGCACACAGGAGCTTTTTGTTCCCCTCCAGCAGATCCATAACAGCTCTTCCAGAAAAGGTTATGGCCATCAAAGGACCCGGAGCTGCACTCGAGCGCGTTCCAGACTCAGGACTTCAGCGATTCCAGCCCCAAACAACCCAGTCCTCTCCAAACAGCACCACACCTCCAAGGGCACAGCGTGGAGGGTATTTACAGAGCGGCTGCTGCGTTCCAGGCCACCGCCGCTTCTCCGAAGATGAGGAGCAAGGACCACAGGAAAGATCCTGTTACAGGACACAAAAGAAAACTGGAGGTTTAAAAATAGACCTGTCACTGCCCACAGAGAACTGCTACAACCAGAGGAGCCTTCCTAAATGGAAGGCTGAGATCCGCGACAGACGAGCTCCAGCCTGCACCGTAAGAACACGCGAGATGTGGGAAAAGAGCCTGTTCTCCTCTGAAAGCTCAATGCATCATTTCTAAAAAGTGTTCCTATGCAAGAGCGCCAGGTCTGCAGCTCGGGCCAGAATCCGAAGGTTTTCCCTTCACACCGCCCCCAGTAACACCACCGTTTTGATGGATTAGTCCCTCCAGCACACCTGTATAAACCCCTCCTCTTTCAAAACCTGCTGAAGACGAGTTTCTCCCTCAATTGTTTTTAATTTGGTAAAATAAAGTGGTTTAGTCCCAGTTTACTGTAGAAGTCCTGCTGGAAATAAGATATTTTACCACGTTTTTATGGCCTAACAGAGTTGGGATGACTGACCAGGCAGCTTCCCCTCCTCTATTCATGGCCCAGACTTCACAATGGTTTTAAAAGCCTTGAGGTCAATACACAGATCTGCGTGTATCGTATACACGACTGCCTGCTTGGAGTGACCGTCCTCTGTCACCAGCACGTTGACAGCAGCCCACGAAGAGCTCTGCCACCCCTTTGTTTCTTCCCAAAATTTTTTAGAAAAAGCCACTCGATTCAGACCCCCCTGACTCACCGTGCCAAACACCATCACTCCTGGCAGGGGGAGAGGGGCCTTGAACGGATCAATATGCACAGGGGACTTTGGCCTCCTTTTCCTGTCAAACCAGGGGCGCCAGGCACATGGACATCGGCAATGCCCGCACACCCACACTCACAGCAACTCTGCACCTCCAATCTGGGCGAGTTTATGGAGTTAAAACAAAAAACAGAACCAAAAAACCGACCAAGAGAGCCC
>NW_010182297.1:0-6138 GCF_000695765.1 Mesitornis unicolor | reverse complement strand
TGCACATGCTCTGCTCTATTTAAAGCTTGGACGTGAGTGATCGCGGATGCTTTGGACCCTGGTTTAGTGATTGCAAGGTACGTCCTTCCCCAAAAAAATGCACTTTCCTATCTTGATGTTTGACCCAGCCAACCAGGAGGAAATATTTGCAATAAGGAGGTGGTTTTGTGGCCTGCATTGGAGGTTTCTGCGCAGGGCCAGGAGGGCGCTGTCTGCTCCTTAACGGGAGCGAGGAGGTGCCCCCCACTGCTGAAATCAAAGAGCAAAGCAAAGAAGCGAGTGCCTTGTTTATCATGAAGTCATTGCTCATTTAAGGTAATTTTCTGCATGAGTGGTGCCTTTCTACTCTTGTGATGTGAGTGGTGTATTAGTATGCAGGCTTGGGTAGCTGAATGGTAGACCCTGGAGGCACCACTCCATTATTCAGAGCTCTGGGGAGGTCTGATCTGAAATGTCTGTTTTTCCATTTTCCAGCGTTTGTAATTGCATGTGTGTTTTCTTCGCCTTTTGTTGGTTTTGTGGCGTAGTTCGTTGAGGTTTTTTTTTCTCGTTTTCCTTGTGCCTGCTTTGAATTTGCATCTCTTTTTCCTAAAAAAAAAAGCACCCCTGAACTTAAATTACATGAAGACAGTTTTAAGCATGTTACTCCTCTGATGGCCACAAGTCCTCAGGCACTGAAATATAAGAAACCTTGGTGTTTGAGGCAAGTGGATGGGCACATAAGCTTGCTGAATTTATATTTACTTCTTCCTTTCCAATGCTTGACTCCTATATTCAGGTTTTTCTCTCTTTTTGGTAGGATGATGCTACTCAAGTCCCTAATGAAGTTTCCTTTCTGCTCCTCTTTCGCCATTCAGTCTCCAGATCTGCTTCTGTTTGGGATGGGATTTTCCATAGCCCAATTTTGGGGCCGTATCTCCCATTTTCTGGTCCATAGGGGTCAGCGCTTGCCAGGGTCCCCTCTGGGAGTCGGTGGTGAGCGGTTGCATTGGGTGACTCAAGCACGATGGGTTTTTTATCAGAAAAGAGGATGATTTTGGACAAACACATGCTTGTTCCCCTTGCTGTTTAAGTACAACACAGCCCTTGTTCCTCTTGTCTCTTGGTCCAAGGAAAAGGAGTGAATAGTGAGTAAGCATCCAAACATCTCAACCTCCAGACATTTGTTGCCCAAGGACTTGTAGAGCCCAAGGGTGCCTGTGTATCCCATAGCCCTCGAGGGGTTTTTCTGCCTCCAGCCTGTCTGATAAACCTCTCTGTCATCCCTTTCCATCAGGGTGAGTATGTGAAATGTAACATCAGTAAATTGGGAAATACCACCAGTCCTGGACCCTCCCCTTCCTAAGGACAGAAGCACAAAGCTCCTGACTGGATGCGCTTAAAGAAATTCCTGCATTTTGGGTCCTTTGTGTGTCCCGCGCTTGCTCTGATGTCACCCTCTGATGTTGGTCATTACCTTTGGCAGTAACGATGATCTGAGTCAGTGCTTCACAACTACTTGAAGCACCTGAGCAATAAAATCACAACACTGGTACCTTTCCCTTTTGCAGTACGGCAGTTACACATGACACTGAAAAACCCGTGGTGGAAACGCTTTCCTGCTTCCTTTTAAAAATAATCTTTGCAAACTTAATTCATGTGTATGTAGGTGCCGTGCTGGGAAAGTTCCCATCCCAAATATTTCTGTTCTTTAAATGTGTGCATCATCTATTGGGCTGATCTGGGAAATCTGGAGATAGGCTGTGATCGGCTGCTCTTCGACAGAGACTGGGACAGGTTAACCCAGAGAGGTGGTGCAGGCCCCATCCCTGGAGATCTTCAAGGCTGGGCTTGATGGGGCTGTGAGCAACCTGATCTGGTACCAATGTCCCTGCTGACTGCAGGGTTGGACTGGATGAGCTGTAAAGGTCCCTTCCAACCCAACACTTCCAGTGATGCTATGACAGAAGGGTGAAGGTGACAGCACCTTCAAGGTCGCTCACGAGGACCCACAGCCCCTGGGAGGGCCCAGCGCCACCGGCCAAAGCCTTGGGTGCTCATCCAGGGAGGGAGAAAGCGTCACAGCCCAGCGCTGAGCCAAAAAAGGGACCCACTGGGTGCTGTTGTCACTCCTGGGTGGGCTTGGTGGCCTTCATGCCTCTACCTTGAAGACCTAGCATGAATGCCCTATATCTGGAGCTGGGGCTCTTTAGCTTGGAGCAGAGGAGCCTGAGGGGTGCCCTCATTCCTGGGGATCCATTTGGAAAGGGCAGTGTCAGGAGGAAGGAGCCAGGCTCTGCTCTGGGATGGCCAATGGCAGGACAAGGGGCAATGGTCCCAAGCTGGAGCACAGGAGGTTCAAGCTGCAGATGAGGCCAAAGTTTGTGAGTGTGAGGGTTCTGGAGCATGGCCCAGGCTGCCCAGAGAGGTTGTGGAGTGTCCTTGTGTGGAGACACCCAAAGCCCTGGCCGTGTTCCTGTGTGACTGCTCTGGTGATCCTGCTGTGGGGGGGTTGGACTGGGGGAGCTTTCCAGGTCCCTTCCAACTCCTGACATCTGTGGTTCTGTGATATCCGAGCAGCTCTGACCGCCCCGTGCCGACACACGGCTTAGCAACAGCCAAGAGCGAGACATCCGTGCGTCAGAGCTCGCCCGGGCAGCCTGGCTTTACGCTGCCCTGGCTCCGCGTACGCTCGGGGCTGTTGCGCTTTGCGAGCGCCTTGCCAAGTCCTCAATCTCCTGCTCCTCTTTGTGAGAAGCGCTGGGATTGTGCCAAACCAACATCCTGTCCTGGCACCGACGATCGTGCTTTGACTCCGTGTGTAACGTTACTGGTCGTGCTGGGGTTGGTTTTTATTTTAAAGGCTATGTCTCTGCCTGCCTCGGGTAGAGCCGCTGGCTTTACTCGTGGATTTTCAATGCTATCATCTCCAAACCCTACTTTTAGCGTCCACCGCTGCCTTTCTGTGCCCTTCACACGTCTTTAGGATGTGAAAACCACTTTCCTCTAAACTTTAAACCCTGGCACACGCAGAGCACAGGTCCCTGCCACCAACTTCTCTTTCTAAGGACGCAGCAGCGGTTGGTGGTTTCGGTACCAGCAACGTTTAACAGTGGCAGTAGGTGGCTCATTAATTTTACCTCCATCACCCAAGTTTCTTGCATGAAAAGAAGGTGGGGCCACCACTGAGTATTCCCTTTATTCACAGGTATTTATTGAAGGTATCCAGGTCCTGAGCAGCTGTCTCTGTCCCTGTCTGTGTACCCTAAATCAGCCACCAAAAGCAGAGGGACAGCACCGTTATAGTGCCATGTTGTCCATAAAGGTTGATATTTTATTACTGATCGTCCTTGATGCTGGTTACCTCCTTGGTTTGGTGACTCGCGAAGCTGAGGCCGCTGGCTACTCCGAGAGCAAAGACCAAGGATGCACAGAGCCAATATTTACGCGCCGTAAGGCTGCAAATTGCTTTCCAAGCGCTAAAAGCCAGCTCTATAAATACAGCGCTCTGGCACGGAAGAGCTTTTTCGGCTGCAGTGTCTGCTGTGACGTCTGTCGGCGTTATCTGTTTATGCTGGCATCAGGAAAGCAGATGAGCTTGGATTGTACCAACAGGATTGTCTCCTTATCTCTGCGCAGAAGACGCTTGTTCAGGGGGGAGGCGCGGGGGATGAGATTGAATTCCCCTATCGCAGGTGCTTGCCCTGTTCAAACCGCACCATTAATAAGCACCCTTCCCTTTCTCCTTTGAAGCGCAGGCATTTTGTTACCTGCGCCTAAACCCTCTCCAGTAACCTTTAAAAGGAGCCTTACTGGTAATTTACTCCGCAGACCGGAGAGAGGTGTCTGGAACCGCAGCCAGATCCGCGCCAGCAGCACGCCTCATCTCCTGAAGCTCTCCTTTAATGCCCCCCTGCAGCGAGATTTCACCGGAGCCTCGCTCCGTCCCGCTGACGTAGCAGCCTTATCGCGGCGGCGTGGAGGTCTGGCACCGCTGCCGGCTCCTCGCGATGAGCTAATTACTATGCGGCAAGATGATCGCTTTTCCCCCAGCCCTGCTTTCTATTTGTGTTCTGTCAAGTAGAAAATTAACATGGACACAGGCCAGGGATGGCTCAACGCCTGAGTGCGCCCGGGCTGGAGGTGGCGAGGGGAAGGCAGGATGGATTTCTGAATGAGGATCGTCAGGGTGATGTCAAGCGTCGCCGGCCGGCTTCGTTAGCCGCGTCGTCAGAGACGAGGAGCTGGAGTCTGAGTGTGAGCTCACATTCGCTCTGTTCATTCATTATTTGCCGCACTTTTTCTGGTCCTCCTTGCAAATGTCATTGATGTTTGAGTGACAAACTCTGCTCGCATTGCTGCAGGCGAGCACAGGAACTTGGAGGAGCCCTGTCAGCAATTTGCAAGAGGGGACAATAAAGCAAATGCGTGCAAAAGTAAGGATTTTTCCCTGCACAGGGATTCCTGCGGGGCATTTGGGGTCTTTCTCCTCCTTTCTTGTACTACTTTTACTCACCAGAAGTCTTTAACATCTGATGTAGCAACCTGTGCTATTAAACTGTAGATCTACAGGAACTTCAGTACAGAGACGTCGTATTTATAACAGCAATGCTCTCTTTCTTATTCCGATGAGTAAGAGGGGAAGTTTAGATTCAGATTAGTGATTAGGGAGAAATTCATTCCCTGTGAGGGTGGTGAGGCCCTGGTTGCCCAGAGAAGCTGTGGGTGCCCCATCCCTTGAAGATGCCCCTGCCCATGGCAGTGGGGTTGGACTGGTTGAGCTTTAATGATCCCCTCCCACCCAAACCAGTCAGTGATTTAATGATTTTCTGATGAAGCAGATCCACAGGGACTGATTTTTAATGACTGATCAGCTCTCTCTCAAGATTGCCGAGCGTTTCTTCATTGGTGGTTAAAGTCTCGTAGCCCATAGGAAAGAAAATCGATGGCGAATGCCTCACATGCTGAGTGAGTCATCCTGAATCCCCGGTCTCTCAGTAATACCTTGCCAGCTGGGTTGGATATTTCAGCTGGAAGAAGCCTCAGGACATTATGTAGATCTCAAAATCTCACCAATATTTAACGTGACAAATTTGGGGTTGAGCAGCCGACGCATTTCGCCGTCCCTGTCTCTCTCAGTGCCCGGTGGCCACACCGATGGCAGCGCTTTATTAAAATGTACGAGAAGTTAGGGTGTGAGCTCTTAAATATTTGATTTTGCTTGGTTTCCAGTCAGAAGATGTCGTCTGGCCTCATCTGTGGCAGTTCAAGGCAGCGCTGGTGTGGTGGCTTTCTCTCTCCTGACAGTGGAGGGGTTTGGGCAGGCCTGTGTAGTCATTAATGAAATATTTCTTCTCTAATGAAGAGATCAATGAGATGTAATCTCACCATCTGGAAGCTCTAGGATGGGGCTTCAGTGCAGACTTGCCATTTAAAAACCAGTTCTAGCCAGGGCATCTCCTATGTGTAAAGAGGCACCCCGAAAGTTGAATGCTGTAAAATCAGTTCTTTAATTTTCCCATTCATTTAACTGGTTTTATTTTTAATAAAATATTGGTGGCAAGTCTTCCTTTTGAGATTTGGCCTGAAGAACAAATCAGAAAATCCCCAAGCAATCCATTTGTTAATGTGGTAAAGCTTTTGCTCTGGTTTTCCTCTTTAGCTCTGCGTCTTAACCAATACAAATTCTGTGGTGCGACAGGGTAGGAGGAAATCTGGTGTGTCCTGTCGTGTCACTGCAGAAACCTGCCCCATTAAACCGTATTTGGTGCTCTTGGTGTTGGGCAAACCTTGTGGCAGCGAATTAGGAGATGTGGCCTTTGAAGCTGGTGTCCCCAGACGTCCCTCTTTCACCTTGAAACCACCGGTGAGTCAGTGCTGCTGCTCTGCTACTGAAGGATTTGTCGCAGCTCGTGTTAACCTTTACAGTTGAGGTGGTTCCTCTGAATTGAACAGCCTGAACCGGGTGTGCGTGTGGAGACCTGGTTTGCTGGATTAGGGCGTTTGTAAGGACTGGAGGTAAATGAGGGGTTGCTGCTGACCTGGCCAGGCTGCAGAGGTGGGCCCATGGCAACCTCGTGGAGTTCAACGAGGCCAAGGGCAAGGTCCTACAATGGGTCAGGGTAATGCCAGCACAAACCCAGGCTGGGGGTGAATGGA
>NW_010182296.1:28382-50528 GCF_000695765.1 Mesitornis unicolor | reverse complement strand
TTATGGCTCTGTGCTGGACTCTTTCAAGCAAGGGTACCATAATCACCTAGGTAAACAGTGTTTTATATGCAATGGAAAAGAAAGGAAGAACTGGAAGATTATTTAAATTGCACCCTTAAAGAGGTTATCCTTCTCTCATAACATTTATGAGTCTTGTTAACAGCTGCAGCTTGCAAATGTAAGAATACAGAGCACTGGGTGAAAAGTTTAAGTTAAAATGGTCTATATGAAGAGGTACAGTTTTCAAAATCCAGAAAGAAGACAGGTAATCTAGAGACATAGTACCCTGCAGGAGGTTGTAACTCTAAGAAGGTCCCAGCCTGTTTCATTAGCTGCTCAAATTAAATTCAAATTCCTCTAAAATGTCTGTCACTACTTGGGGTTCATGTAAAATTACTGATCTACAATGAGTGGTTACAACCAGCTCCTACCAGCAGCTTTCAGAGTGCAGTTATCCTTTTACTTCTGTGTCTCTGGACGGTCTTTCTCTCCTTTAGAGACAAACTAGATAGGAGAGTAAAACAGCTGTTCTTTCACTTGTATTACTACCACTGTTTTGCAGCATGACAGCAAGAACATGTAAAATAAACCAGAGAACAACTTGTACCTTTTGCGTAGATTTGCCATACAGCAGATATATGGCAATGGGGAAATAACTTTTATACTTCTCTACATTCATAAATTCTTTTTAAAAGTGGCAGACAGCAAATTTTCTGTTATGTCAGACACAACCATGATATGTTTTCTATTTCTACTTGGGAAATAATTACATATGCTAAATCCCTATGTTTGCATATTCTCCTCTTGTCTTCAATTCAGACACATGGAAAAGATTTACAGTTCAAAACTACAGGTTATTTTATACAATGCCAATAGCAACTTTTCTGTTAAGAAAACAACTGCAATCACATTGAAGAGATTACAGAATAATACCCTCATTTTCTGGAGGGAAAAAAAAAAGAAAAAAAAAGAAAAAAAAAGTCAAAGTCACAAATTAGCCATCAACTGAAAGGTCATTCTGATTTTTCTTCACTCACTATTCCTCAGGCAATAAAATTTCATTATAATAATGTACTTAATCTGTGCATTTTATCACTTCTGCTCATGTATTTGGCAATTCATTTAGAAATGGATTTGGATCAACTTTTAGCTTTGCATAAAAGTACTGAAAAAACAGAATACTGGACAAGTTCCAAACAAGGTCAAGACATGATATTTTCCTAAACTGACTCTATAATTTTGGTGTCAACCAGATTGGTGGCAAGGCTGTTTAGACTTTTATCATGTCAAGAGATAAAAATAGAAAAACAAATTACTTGCATATCTTTACCTGTGAATCTTTCCACAAATTTGTAAGTCTCTTCTTGAAATAAATACTTAAAAGAAATGAAAGCACTAGACTAAGATGACCATCTGACGACAAGCATATTTGTTTTTAGAGATCATGCAAATCACACAGTACTTGACAGTTGTGAACAAAGGAGGTCTCTGCTGAAGTGCTGAAGGTCTAAAGCTCATTGAAAAGAGTGCAAAGGCTTGTCACTGAACTGGTAGAAAATTGAGAAAACTCCATCTGTAAAACTGGAACGTAAAATATAGAAAATTGTGTGATATATTGAAAGTAGCAGAATTTTACAAAAGAGCTTTCATCTTATTAGCTACAAATATCGGCCTGTCATGTTTTAATCTTGATGAAAACAGGATGATAAGATCGTACAAGCTACAGAGTAAGCATGTTACAGGAGATAAGCAGAGCCAACATGTAGATAGAGTTAAAATGATACAGTACCTGACAGCGGACATTAAAAACAACAACAGCAAAACCCAAAATATATTCTTTTTTTATAAGCCTGAAGCAAAAACTGAAAAAAAACAAAAGATAATGATCTTCTAGCAGCATATAGATACTTGATATGAACCCTTACTAAGCATTTCTGAGCAACAAAACAACATAAAAGCAACTTGTAAATGCCCAGGTGCCAAAAGGTGTACATTGAACCTGAAGATGAGAGCAAAACTGCCAGTGACACAATAGCAAATCTTATGCCAAAAAGCCTAAAAAACATATCAAATATTATTTGAAAAGTTGTAAACTGCATGACACAAAGCAGTGAGGGGACACAGAGAGGGACAGCTTGGCCAGCCAGCCAGGCTATGCAATGCAGCAAAACACAGCAAGGACAACTGCTAAAAGTCAGGAACCAACAGCAATGTTTTAACTTGGCCTATGGGAAAGCTCAACTCCAGTCTACTGATGGAAGAGAGACAAGCAAAGGAGAGACAAGCAAAACCACCAGCCATCAGTGTCCCACTTGTTCAGAAGGAACAATAAATTATTACATAAATTAAATATTAATTTCTTATAGCTAATTGTTACAATACAGATACTGGAATGCTACTGCAGCTGATTGCAGCTTAGGCAGTAAAATGACACACGTTGATGTTAATATGTTAATCTGGCTCACATATTCTTCTATGTGAGAGCCTAGCAGTCCAGAGAAGAGATGTCCTGTTCTGGAAATCATTTGCTCTCTAGGTTCATAAGAGTCTCCCTTTCCATGAGTATTTATGCAGGCACAGACAGCAGAGGTGGAAGACTTAAGGCTGTGGGACCCAGGCAGACTGTATTCTGTTTTAAATACAGATAATGAGTATACCTCATATATATCTCATTATAAGCACATATTTTCTGTGTTCCAATTATTGTCATAGGTTCTTGTAGATGTTATTGCAAGTGCTTATAGGTGCTTAGACAGTGCAGTTTCTGAGTATGTTGCGATAATGTTGAATTGACAGAAGAATTCATAGCATCTAAAATTCATTACTGCTATTCATAATGATACATGATCCTTTGTTACAGGATCCTTGTTCAAGAGGTCCCATATATATTGTAAGATTTGTATGGACAACCAGTATCTTTAAAAACTCCTATGAAATGAATGCTTATTTCTGCCCATATTTTTTACATTTTTCTTCCTAATTTGTTTCATGTTTATTTTTTTATTAAGACATAGGCTGAGTTTTCATACAGGAAGAAAGTCACTGATAACAATCAAGAGAAAAATTGAAACCCAAAATGTACCAGTTCTCTAAAAAGAGCTGAAATGGCTGGCACATGGAGAACAGCACTTAACTGAGGTAGCTTATAATGCAGCACTTTGGGAACAGCATCCTTTCATTAGCAGAACCCCTGTAAAGCAAAGAATAAACAATTTACTGTCTCAGCATGTGTAATAATATTCTGCAAGCCATCACCAGCTGTAACTCTTCAATCTGTAAAACAGATATGAGACTTATCAATGCTAAGGTACATGAGTGTTCAACAGTCCTCTTGTCTTAGT
The DNA here is from genome assembly GCF_000695765.1 of Mesitornis unicolor. Taxonomy (NCBI): domain Eukaryota; kingdom Metazoa; phylum Chordata; class Aves; order Mesitornithiformes; family Mesitornithidae; genus Mesitornis; species Mesitornis unicolor. Next base: position 47,187 of record NW_010182296.1, on the reverse strand, counting down.
GGAATCAGAGCTGGCAGGTTGCCCTTTCTGCAGAGACTGGGATGAAATGAGAAGTCTGTTTGTTTGGGTTTTTTTTTAATAAGTCTTTTAAAATAATTGAAAAAAAAAATCAGCACTTTTATTAATATTTGCTTTCCTGTTTAAGTCACAGGGAGTGAGGAGGTTGCTCATCTGCCCTGGAATTAGCCCAGACCACCTGGCACCATCCCAAGCCCCTCTGCCCTCAGGGCACTTAAACAGTAGCAACTGAACAAAGAGGGGGAAAAAAGTACAGATTATTCATGAAAAGAGTAGATGTAGTGAGATTTAGAACACAGTGAATTATTAGTTGCAAATTAATCTTATCTGAAGGTCAAAGCAATCCTACTGTTTGTAGATCACGTGAAAATTGATTCCAGTTTCTGTCAATTTGTTATTCTACATATCCACTGAATGAGTCAAGCCATTTATTTTCTCCTAATGCGATTTTATCTTCTTGACTTCCCATCACTTGTGGGGTCTGACCTGCACAGAATAGTGGCTTCCTCAGAGGCAAATTGACTTTTGGTATTAGTAGACTCTTTGTGTCCATAGGTGGCTACTTCTGATGTCATAATGGCCTTAGGCATAAACCTGTATGAAAAGGCTCTTAGTTTGTGCTATGCTTACAAATGCAGAAATAAAATACATATAAATCAAAAAATGTTCAAGAATTCAGAAAAATACTTGCAATAGTATCTTTTCAATAAAGTAATAACCTGTTTTATTAATGGACAAGGCTGAAAAAATGTGAGGTCAGAAGAAGCATTAAAAGACTATACATATGTATATAAGTATTTATTTTACACACAGACATTATAAGGAAGCTATTTAGTTCTCAAAAGTAAAAGAGAAAACTTAGAATGTAAAGAAAAAAAGCATAGGATGACAATGTAAATTTTCCCTATTTGTATATGTTATGAATACAAAGGAATACAGTTTCTCTCTGCCCTGGTTAAAAAAAAAAAAGAGTGAAACATCTGTATTTTGCTAAAGACTCCTTTTCCTCCTAAAAGGAGGGAGGCAGTGGAAGAGTTAGAATTTTAACTATTTTCCTCTAATTGCCATGTATTGAAAACCAATATTTATTATTTTTAATTAGAGGTAGAGAGAGGGAAACTCTCCATAGAATTTTGTTGGAAAAGTTAATTTGAGTTGTACACCTTTTTAAAACATTATCATTTTATACATTAAAAATACACGTTGTTAGGAACTCTTTAATACTGCATGGCACATACTGTCTGCTGCATAGAGCTTACCTTCATTTGATGTGAAAGTCAGAGATGTGGTGGATGGATGTGGAGGAAGGGGAAGGAGAGGGAGTATGTCCACTTACAAGCGGAGACGGAATAGGACCCAAAAGGGCTGATTTCTACTCTTGTCATCTTTACAGGTTTAGTGTCTTTTTGTGTGTGTTCGAGATCAAGAAAAGCATTTAAGTTCAGTACTTGAGTGAAGGACTGCACTGAATCTACATGACTTGACTATGCTTCAAGTACTTTTCTGCACAACAACTAATTGGATTGGACCTTTTACCAGATATGAAGACTATACACATTACAGGTATGGCATTGACAGTCGAAAGCTATCACTTTTCAGGGTTTATAAACTGCATATAATTGTTTCACACAAGCATATACATCGGAGAGAATTTCCACATGTTTTCGGTATCATCTCACATAAAGTGCAGGAAGAACAATAAATCAAAGGACCAGCTCTGCAGATACCACCTGAAGTGTGACTTCTTTTATTTGCAGGGACTGCTTCAGGATATGAAGCTGACTTCAACTGATAACTAGTCTTTGCAGCACAGGACTGGAAAAACAGGGCTTACCAGCAGTAAAATCAGAAAGGTAGGCAAAAAACAGATCCAGAAATCCCTGCTGTGCACATTTTTAATTTGATAGTTTAAGAGATGGGATCTTCCAGACAACACAGTGCAGTTGTACGCATTGGTACAAGAGCCTGGGAATAGAAATACTCCTGCAGCAAATAGATAGCAGTTATTTTCCTTTGATAGAAATTTTTATCTTTTAAACACACTGGGGAAGAAATCCCCAGAGTCAAATAAACAAAAAGTTATTTACCATTTGGACTTATCAGTGTTTACCTGTAACATCACATGCTTTGGTTTATTTCCCATTCCACAGAGCACTACTGCTTTGTGGCAGTCCAGACTGCCAGCACAGCTTTTCTGCCTTCAGACTTTGGAAACATAAAATCTGACTCTTATTACAAGCTTTTTCAATTTTTTGGACACTGTCAACACAGGATCAAAATTGTAATGAATGTAACAAAACTGATTTCTTTTTCTTGAAAACAACTTATTACTTTGAAGATATCATTAGACACAACTTTTTGTGGGGTGCTTCTTTCTAGAAATCACTGCCTAAAGGTTACCATGTGGATAAGATAAACTTTAAATTTAAGTTATATATATTTTGGAGTGTGTTGTATATAGACATAAGGCTCTGAGAACTGAACTTCAGAGTAGATTCATGTTATTCAGTACATCAAATAAATCTCTGATAAGTCTATCAACATTTTCAACTTAGATTTTCTGTAAACCAACTCAACAGTTCTTCTGAGCTTGTATGAAAAATACTTGCAATCAGAATTACTGAATAACTCGGTTGCAATGCTTAAATATAAATAAATTTATATGCCTTTACCTGGATTAGCTCTGCAGATATTTTATGAGCAAAATGCATTAAGCATTCACTCATATGAGTAAAGAGCTGCTTCTTTGAGTCACCACAACATACATCTTTCTTTTATAATATCTTTACAGAGCAGTCTGGACTTGAAATATAAAGGATGCTACTCTAGTGATCTTTATAATCTACTTTCATCTCAAGAATTTACATTTGTAACATGCAAGTTCCTCTTCTCACTTATTTGTGAGCTAGTAAAAGAATCACACAAATGAAAGCAAGTTTCTTTTTCCCAGCTGCATCGGGAGGTAAAATAAAAGATATTACCTACCTGAATAGGTTCTGTTATATCCTTAGACCATCATGACCACAACATCCTACTTTATTGTAACAAGTAGAGTCAACTTGTAAAAATAAGTGTTGTTTACTTCTATTCTACAATGACACTTTGAGGCACAGAGTTGGTTCTGGTGAAGAAAACAAAACAAAAGTGTAACTTCTGTAACTCTAAAAAAGCTCAAACATTTACCTTCATTAAAAATGTATTCAGTTCTTACAGAAATAATATTGCACTAGCTAAAATAAGCTGGTCTGCTCAAATCCCTGATACTTTGACACTACTTTTTCTGTTAATATTTATATTTCTTAATGGAAATGAATCATACCTCATTTAGTAGCAGACTTATACAAAGTTCCATGGTTGAAATTATTATTTTCAAAAACATTTTGACAATCTTTGCTGTGATAATAGGGTTTAGAGAACACTGAATGCTTCACAGTGGTAAGCACCACATTACTTGTCCATAGTATTCAGAGGGCGTAGGTAGGAATTTGATGGACTCCCCCTGCCCCACTGCTTTCAGTGTTACGGGGAACCACATCTAGGACAAGAATTTTTCACCAAGGTTCTTACAAAGTGCAGATCAGTTACTACGGAACAAGGCAGACTGCTTGTGTGCTTTCCAGTGAGATATGACAATTTTTGGTGCCAGCACAAGAATAACCCCTACTGAACAGAAAAAGGGGTTCTACAGGATTAATCCTAGAATAAGCTCACCTGTGCAGGGCAGAGGAGGTAGGAGACAGGAAAATGTGTGCCAGTCTTGACCAAAAAGGAGGAATGGGAAAGTGACAGGCAAACACAGAGGAACAGGCAAAAGGACCACACTTCTGAGCGGCAGTAAACTCTTTACATCAGCTTAGCTGTACAGGCAAAAAAACATTCCTGGGTACGCAACAGATTTCAAGGGCTGGAGGACTACTCTTTGCTGAAGTACAACAGCTCATGGTCAACACTGGCTAGAAAAAGATGTATTTCAAATTGTGAATCAGGTTCAATTTTCTCTTCTTTCAGTACAAACATGCAGGTTCATAGATAATAAAGCAGAATTCATTTATGGATTAAATTGGGGATTAATTCTTAGGGCAAAAAGGCAAGTAACTCAGCCATCCAACTAATATTTTAAGATTCTAGATTTGTCTTAGCTGCAATTGTGTCAATTTTTGTTGTGCCTCAGATCCCCACTTTTAAAACTAAGTTGATGTTTTATACTTCACTATTTTCTTAGCAGTATATAAAAAAACCCAACATTTTTTCCTTCTTAAAAACACCACAAAAATGAAAAAAAAAGAAAGTAAATGAATCAATATTTTAATGTCTTATGTCAAAAACTGAAGGAAAAATCTAAGGGGCTGACATGTGCAAACTGAGCCCAACTTGTAAAAACTATTGAGGTATTAATCACAAAGTACTAGAAACAGTCTACATGACAAAGCAAATACCTGCTGACAAACATGATTTGAAAAGCCTTCACTTTGCGTTTCAAGTTTCCATGCAAGCTTAGTAGAAAAAAACATGACAAAATCTAATGACACTTCTGGACCAATGATATAAAGGATCCACACTTTGACAGTACAGATAACTTCAGAATGGGGCCCTGGAGTGGACAACTGCAATAAAACAGCGTAATGAAAATGCATAAACTGTGTTGCGTTTTTCCATTTTATTGCCTCCTAATCAGTGGGACTTCTCAGCTGAATCACAGGCAGGGATTTTGAGATCTTGCACATAGCACCACAAGGAAGGATCAATATCAGATGTATTTCAACATGAACTCTTCTACAAAACAGCTGTGTCTTCTCCTGAATAGCCAAAATACATCCTGAACACTTCCATCACCCCTGAGCCAATGTGTTTTCAGAGTCTTCTTGCTGTTTTCTTCCCTTTCCTCTCTTACAAGTTTTTGCTTGTTCACTGGTGGCTGCTTTGAAAGAGAAATGGAAAACAGAGAGGAACTTGTACCTTCTGGGTGTCAGGACAGCTGAGGAGCACCAGATAGTCTAAAAAGTAGAGTAATGCATGGTACGATGTTTCCAACATGAGTACTGATGGCTTCCCCTTTCAGGCACATTTGGGGCTTTTAGGCTGTGAAGCCAGGACCTTAAACTCCCCTTGCCAAGTCCTTTGCAGGGAGCATTTTCTGGCTTGTGGACCCAATTATTATCAATGGGCTGACATAGAGTGCAACAGAACAATATGTTTTTCTTCAATGAGCCTCTTTAATAAGAAATCCTGGCAGCAAGTTGAAAGTAGATCATTTGAGAAATGTAACATCTAAGGACTTTTTTTACAGAGCTTTTAGAAAAATCCGTATAATAGAAGACTTGCAAAAACTGTAATTTGTATGCAGTTAGAAAGAAAGGGATTTTAATGGAAAACTTCTACCTCGTAGTTGATTTGCAGAGTGCCAGGCACCAAAAGCTTCATCAAAGATCAATAAAGACTTCTGATACATCCCATTTCAGGTAATTAAACTTTGCATGACTTCTCTGAGAATATTATGTGGTTCTTTATTCTGTTTTCTAGTTCTTTAAAGACTATCCCAATTTCCACAGAAGTTGTTTTTGCAATACTTATTTCTTTCCACCAGCCACTCTGAGAAATTAGTTTTCAGCCTAGGGTTCGTTAATAAACAATTAACATTTCCATGCAATTTCATGTGGAGTAATCTAAAATGTAAGAGGCTATTTTTGCTGTCACTCAGTTGGATGAAAGACTTTTGTCCTGAAGAACAATTATTGTCAAATATCTAATGGAAAATAGCAAAAAATGAACGCTGTGCTTTCTATGTAACAAAAGCAATCTTTGATCTTACGTTTGAAATTCTTACCAAAATAGGGACATTTTACAAATAGCTGTCAATTGAGTAAATAGCTAGGGATAATAAATGATCTAAGGAATAACAATGAGCCACTTCTACAGTTTTGTTTGTAAATATATTTCAATGCCTGTTCTACAGCTGACTGTTAAAGTGGAACTACATATGTTCTTGCTACTTTGCATTTAAAAAAGAGCAGTATAAACTATTGACTAAGTTATGGTTGATCCAGTGTCCACTAAGTTGTTGACAGACTTCAAATGATGTCAATGTATGTCGAAACAGGCCTTCTATATCTAGTGGAATATTTAAGAACAACAGATAAATTCATCAAGTCTATCACTGTGGCCAAGAGACCACCACAGTTAGAGTTACTTACAGTCTTGTAAAATTTAGCTAACATGAGAGGTAACTTCTATACCTCAATCTGGGTGTGCCCCACACATACCACTCATTGCGTACGGTCTGCTGAGCACATCCATAGTTGCACAGTATAACTGTTGCGTGTAAGCCGGATCGATTGTGTGCACACACTTCATATGATCTAGAAAACACCAGACCTTTATTTTTGGTCTTTCTGAAGTGGAGAGGCCTGAGGCAGAGCACCTTTGAATATGACAGTTGTTACCTGCTTGCATTCTTTTCTCAACTTACACCTACCTCATTTTCTTGAAACTTTCACCTAACAATTTAAATGTGATCTTTTACAGATCACATTCACTCAGAGACAAACGAGGCACAACCAGTTTTTGTCCACAACACAAAACAACACAAACAACAACAACAGTCCCCAACACAAAAAGGACATTGAAGTGCTGGAGTGTGCACAGAGAAGGGCCACAAAGATGATCAGAGGGCTGGAGCACCTCTCCTACGAAGACAGGCTGAGAGAGTTGGGGTTGTTCAGCCTGGAGAAGAGAAGGGTCTGGGGGGACCTTATAGCAGCCTTCCAGTACCTGAAAGGTACCTATAAGAAAGCTGGGGAAGAGCTGTTCACTAGGGCATGGGTATAGGGGGTAGGGATGAGGGGTAATGGTTTTGAACTAGAAAAGGATAGATTTAAACTAGGTATTAGGAAAAGGTTTTCCAATATGAGGGTGACAGATCACTGGCATAGGTTGCCCAAAGAGGTGGTGGAGGCCCCATCCTTGGAGATATTCAAGGTCAGGCTTGATGGGGCTCTGAGCAACCTGATCTAGTAACATTGTCCCTGCTTACTGCAGGGGGGTTGGACTAGATGATCTTGAAAGGTCTCTTCCAACCCAATACATTCTACGATTCTATGATAAGATGCCAGGTTGGCAGTGACAGAAATGCCTAAGGATCTGATGCAGGCAAACATAGTGAAGCTGCCAGCTACTGCCAGCTGCACAAGTGTCTCAAAAGAACACTGCTCAGTTTCCTCAAAGCAACTGGTTAGGTATCCCGCTAATGTTAAAAGAAATTATAAACTTGGCAACTCAGAGATTATAAGGTAGGACCCATGTCCTTTCTTGTTGTTTTGTTATTTGTAGTCTTCTTCAGTTTGGTTCTATCACTTAGGCCTCCTCTTTTGAAATTCAGTAGACAAAACTACGATAAAAAGTGTATTTTGCTGAATGTCTAAAATCTGACTTTGTGAAATATGCAGGAAGGAAGTATTCAATGCGTAAAACCCATCTATAACACAGCAGCATCTGGACAGATATTACTAAGTAATACTAAAAAAAATGAAAATTGAAAGAAATGCTTTTAAATATTTAATCACAGATTTATTGGACTATATCTCATATATATGTGCATTATTAGTTACCATATTTCTTCATGTAGAGAAAGACAGAGGCTATGATATGTAAGGATGATAAGCTATATGAAGTATGAAAGGTCAAGTCTAAAGTATTGTTTGATATTTGCTAGAATCCATCTTTTTCTTTCAGGAAGGGAAAGAAACACAAACAGATCAGTTTTACCCAGTCTGCTGAGTTTATTTTCTAACGCTTTCTTATTCTTGGCCTCCAGAAATAATAAACTGGTTCTATCTACTGACATTTTTCTGGAAGATTGATCTTCTCAGTGACATGGATTTTCCAAAGATAATACCAGCTTGCATTTATATAGCTCATTTCATCTCAAAGAATCGCAAAACTTCTACAAATTTAATGTAGTGGAATATATACTCATCCCACACTGAACATGGTCTTCTCCAGGTCAGAGTACACTATGTGACTAGCTAATATCAGTTTAAGACAGGAAGTAAGGAAAAGTATTGTATCCTCTTAAAATTTCAAGACAAAATTTAATGTGACTGCATGATATCAGTAAAACTATCCACTGTATCTTTTTGTTTTCTAAATAATGAAAGCTGAAGACCCTTCACAGACTCTTGGAAAAACTTCACCAGGCACCAGTACTGAGATTACAAGAATGCCCTTACTGGGCAGACCAGGAGACCTTTCAATGCTGCATTTTGTTTCTGAGACCAATAAGTGGCAAGAAAAGAGTTTAAGAAGAAGGGAGTCACATACTCCTGTTCCTCTAGGTAATGTTAAGTCTGAAGAAGAGTCAGGGATATCCTGAGCCAAAATAATGTTATATTTAATAACCCTCTACAGATTTTTCCGTCACAGACTTTCTCTGTTCCTCTTCATACCGATATGCCTTTTTTTTTTTTATTTTTATATCTAACTCCCTGAGGAAAGATGTCACAAACTTAAACAATTTTCACACAGTGAAAATTCTCAATATTCACTTGGTATGAACCTCAGACTAATTGATAATTATTATCTACCACTTCTATTTGTTTTCCTTCCCTTTTTTATGAAAAGTAACAGTGAACTCATTCTTTAATTACTTTCTCCACAATACTAAAAATTTTAGAGGTCTCTATTACATCTCTCCTCATCTGTCTCTTTTCTACAGCTGAAAAATCATATTCTATATATTCATTTCTCTGATGGTTGTCATTCTATCCTTTTAGCTGGGGCTGCTGTCCATTCTTGCTATCTTCTCCAATTTTACCACATTTTAGATGGGAGGAACTTGAATTGCATCCAGAGGGCTTTACCCAGCGGTGTAATAATAGTATTTCCCATTTTGATCTCTATTTCTTATTTAGCATGTCTTGAATAAACTTGAGCTGTGAGAAATCTTCCAGTTATGAAGACAACATAAACATTTTGAAAAGCAGATGTTATCCACTGTGGTACTTCAAAGCTCCCTGTCTCATGACAGACGTCTGTCAAGACCTGCAAATCCTGGTCCACCCCCACACAGGACACAGCACTGCCTTGCAAACAGCCAAGAACAGCACAGCTGGGCAGAAAAGGGAGAGGAGGAGGAGGAAGAATAGGAGGAGGTCTGTAGCAAGGAAGACTGCTGGCCGATGTGGGCTGATAATCTCTGAAACTGTGACTGCTGCAGCCTGTGCAGGGATCAAGCTCTGGAAGTCTTGAGAAATGACTGAGTTTCCAGCCATACCATTGCATTTTCTCCCTCTGTATATGTAAGGTCTTTCATATTTTTTTTTCCCCATGAACAGATTTCTCTCAGATGCTTAATCATTTTTAGTAGCAGCATTTATCATTTGTCATTTTCCAGAATGAAGAGATCACAAAGTACCTCAGGCATAGTTTCACCAAAGCACTGCAGACAGGCACTACCATTTGTCTGAAGATGTGTTACTTCTCTGTATATTTAAAATTGGTCACGCTATTTGCTTTCTTCCCTGTAACATGCTTCCACTTTTCCTCTGCCTTACTGCATTTTATACTTGTAACAGTTTTGATGTCCCCTTCTAAAATTCCAGATATTGACATTTTTCATTTTCAAGTAATTCCATCTGAAAAGAATAACCTGTCCTTCAGGTTATTTTTTTCCAACTTTGTTTCCCTGCTTTTTTTCTCTAAAGTGCATTATTTTCCTGCTTTTCAATTAGACTGAAGCATGACTCCAGTTGATATATTTTCACCTCTACTATACCAATTTGTGTGCTTCCTCCTATATCATTAACAAACAAATAAAAAAAATGTGAACCTGACACTATCTCCCGCCAACTTCCCTCTGTCGCCTCCACCATTCCACACTACTACATCGTTTCATTGCCCTTTTTGTATGTTTCTCTGCCAGTATTTATTCCATGTTAAAATACTTAAAGTATCATCCAATTTTGGAGTTTATTTTTTAATTAAATAGTGTTCATGTATACTTTGGAAACCACAAGTTATGTATTCCCTGCTGATAACGGTTATCTCTAGTACTTCTCATTCTTCAGAAGATCCTCATTCATAACCTCATGCAACCTTTCCATGGTAAAACAGGATCACATTCATGATCCAGTGTTCAGTAGAAAAACTTTCCTAGTTGTAAGGATAGAAGAAGTCCAATCAAAGCCAAATGCTCGGAGTAGGGCACACATCTAAATGCTTCCCAATTATTTGGGAAAATAAACAAGTTTAAGAGGGTTTTTACTTTAATATCAATATTCACTTGAAAATGTATACTAGAAGTCTTTATGTACATTCTTTACACAGTACTCTTCTAACCTTAATACAACCTTGTCCCATCCTCCCACACTGGAAGCTAGATACTGATGAGGGGGGAAAGTCTATGTAGTACTGAACATAGTACTTTTTCAGGTCATTCTGATGGTCTAGGGGGCAGTAATATTCTTCTAAGAACCCTGTGACTAGATGGAGCCACACAAAAGGCAGACCCTGAGGTATTGCCCAAAACAAGCTTCCCAGTCCTACTGCTTGCTGACCTCCAGCTCATTCATCTCCAACCAACCATGCATCATTACTAGAGACATGTGCTGAGCATGCTAAGGAATGTGAGGATGCTAAGGGAATGAAGATGTTAAGGAACACATTATCACATCTAACACACCCTGGTGCACAGTGGTACAATTCTCAGCTGACCATTAAATGAAGATTATGTTACATTCTTAGTCATCTCTTACTCAGGACAGTATGAGAAACAGCAGTATATTCAGACTCCTTAGGGAAAAATAATCAACCAAGCAAAAATGTGAATACACTAAATGTTAAAGCAAGTCTCAGAAGGAGAAAATAAGTATTCTATATAAATATTATTCATGTGCTTAAAGAGAGCAGAGAGAATGTATTGTTCATGGACGAAAATGCTGATTACAGTACAAACTGTAAATACCAATGGTAAATCACAGACTTGCAGTATCCAAATACTCTGGTTTCTTTAAGGCGTCTCATCGGATTTCTCATATCCTGTTAAACATCAAATTTGTTGACAAGAATGAGAAACTGACTTGTTGTTATCTTCCAGTCATAGGGAAGTGCTGGGGAAAGGAGGGAGGCGGTTGATTTTGCTTTAGTATGTAGTGTGCTTGTACTTTATGTCTCTTAAAATGGAGAACACTGTGCTGGTGATAAGAATAGAAGAAAGAGAAACAGCTGTACCTGATAGAAATTCCACATTCTGGTAATTAAATCCACAGTGTTGTCTGAAGAATCAAATTTCTCTTCTTGATTCCATAAAATCCCTGCATTTAACAGGTGCTCAAGTGCATCTATACATATACAGCTACTGTGGCACCATCTGCACAAGCAAGAGACTTTGAAATGTTATTTTTCAGAAACATCACATATAAAACAGGATAATTCTTATCAGGAAAATATTAAGAACAAGATATATAGTCTCATCATACATCTTACAGGTAGGGACATCATGCAGAACACCTGCTGTTCATCACAACGTATTAAATCATCCTCCCCTCTGAACTTAGCTGCATACAAATTAGAGCAACAAATTGAGATACTGGAATACTTTATAATCTGCTTGTAATAGCAATTGGAATTACAGCTAACCACAACAATCAAATAAGGAACTAGATAAGTGAAAACCATAAGGCTTATGGGTTGTTCCTATGCCCAGACTGCCTTTAAAAGTGCCATTCATTACATTATTCCCTAAATTCTATTTAGAAAAAGATTGACAGATTTGAGTTAACCATTTTAGATTAAACAAGTAACTATTAAACTTGCTGATCTGACAGCTCATGGTCACAGCTTGAATAAAGCCCTCCTTTCCACAATTTCAACTTATCTTTAGTTTGAAGGGGAACATTTTGTGCTAAGTAAAAAAACCCCACAAGTTTCTGATTTCTTTTATCGCAATCCTAAAAAAAATTAAAATCTATAACAGGATTGTACTTAAATTTTAAAATGTCCTTTACTTTACTCCTCAAAAATTGGAGTTAATCAAAAGGGAAGAAATTCAAATTCATCTTCAGGACCTGAAGATCAATATGGTGAGTAGCTTTTGAAATATTAGCAGTCTACACAACTTGGAAAAGAACTCAGATCAATCATTAATGCAGGAATAACCCAGTTTATTAAAGGGATGTATCTTTCACTTCCTCATTGATTTTCTGCATTTTTCACAAGGGTGGCGTTTTCTGCTCTTACTTGACTGCTACTGGAAGAGCTGATAAAACTCACCAGCAGAGTGAACTTTGACAACTTGTAAGCACAGTTCTTGATCATTAGATGCAGTATGGAAATGCACTTTTTAGGAGAAAAGAAAAAAATATAAAACTCAAAAAGCACTAACTTTTCATTTTGGGTTTGCTCAGATCTTCCCATGAAACTAGTAATCCTGCTAATTACAGGAAATGGTACAAATTTAACAGAGTTCAAATACAACATGGTTTCTATCTCATTTCCTAAAGCCATCCCTCAAACACTCACTACCAGCCATAAGAATACTGCTATGGCTACTAGTGGTTTTGTAGCTATTATGGGATTAAAATCATAAAATAAAAGAACAGCATATATTACCCTTGTTGAATTACTCAAATATATGCTATAAAGCAACAACAGCAACATTTTTATTGACTTGAACGGGCATTGTCTTTTGACATAAAAGTGAGTAAACAAAATCATGTTTCTAATGCATCTCTTAAATATCTTTGAATTTTTAGCCAACTTGTGCAATGACCTCTCCACATTCAAAGCCTGTCTCTGTTTATCTTAGAAACTTATGCATTTCAAACCAAATTACCTAGATATCACAATGATTATAATTATTTGTTAGCTAGAAATCTTTGACAATATATATGTGTAGCTGAAGACCTTCATTGGCACATTAATCTATTTTTCACTAAAAGTATATGTTTAGAGAAGGAAAACCAAATTTTATGTTAAAGATGGTGCCGCCTCCAAAGTACTCTAGTACTGATTCCTCCTTTTTGCCTACAATAGATGGTTTTTCCAGATGATACTGCAAAACATAGGTAATATGGCCTCTCAGTTCAAGAAGGACAGGGAACTGCTGGAGAGAGTCCAGCGTAGGGCTACAAAGATGATCAAGGGAGTGAAGCATCTCCCTTATGCGGAAAGGCTGAGGGAGCTGGGTTTCTTTAGCCTGGAGAAGAGGAGACCGAGGGGAGACCTCATTCATGTTTATAAATATTTAAAGGGTGGGTGTCACAAGGATGGAGCCAGGCTCTTCTCGGTGACAAACAATGTTAGGACAAGGGGTAATGGGCACAAACTGGAACACAGGAGGTTCCACTTAAATTTGAGAAGAAACTTCTTCTCAGTGAGGGTAACAGAGCACTGGAACAGGCTGCCCAGAGAGGTTGTGGAGTCTCCTTCTCTGGAGACATTCAAAACCCGCCTGGACGCCTTCCTGTGCAACCTCATCTAGGTGTTCCTGCTCCGGCAGGGGGATTGGACTAGATGATCTTTTGAGGTCCCTTCCAATCCCTAACATTCTGTGATTCTGTAATTTTCAAAGCAGTAATAAGTGTGACTTCATAGAAGGCAGAGAGGTTGTCTCCTCTGTTCACACCATCCTTTCTCACTTGAAACACCTGATTCAGCCTTCCATCTCTATTCTTTCTCCTACCATCATCTTCATGGACTGAACTCCAAAAGAGTTATTATTGTGACTGCTAAATAAGCATGCAGAACAATCTCCTGGTAAGCCACGATATGAGACACAATGTAATAAATTTTTTCCATATTAACTTTAAAATAATTCATTTCTTTGTCAGAAGTAAGTAATCTTGCAACTCAGGGAAGTAGTCATTCATACAAATAAAGAGCTTACCCTCAATCATGTAAATTAAAACTCCCTAATATTCAACATTTTGGTCATCTAATGCCGAAAAATATTAACTTGATAAGATAGGGTTAGATATTTTATTTAGTGTAATTGAAATTTTAGTGTGATTTAATGTAACTATTTTAGAATAACTGAAATACAATTTGGTCTATAAAATGTATACTATTTTCATTCACTAGATATAATTTTCCATCAAAATGTCATGTATGACAATGCCAGTTACTGGCTGCAGGAAAAACAGGTCTTTATCAGACCTATTCAAGAAATCTGCAATCTTCCCCATCTGTGAGATACTATTCTTTCATTTTCGTTATTTTTCAAAAGTACTGAGTACTGGTTAAGACTATAAAGTCTAAGAAATCCCCAAAGCCTTAAAAAACCAAACAAACAAACAAACATACATAAACAAACTACTAAACAAAAAAAACCCAAACCACATAAAGAAGCCCTCCCAACTTACTCAAATGTAAGCAATGAATAGTTGCTAGCAATAAAGAGGAAGTTGTTGTTTGCAGAATAGTTTTTCCATTTTCTTGCTTCAGGGTTTTTCCCTTGAGGAAATGAAGATATCAGATATATAAACCAGGCACTACTCTAAATCTTGCCTGGCAGCATTTTCTCTGCATAGCACTCCTGGTAATTTTTGTCTTCCAATATGAAAATTTGTAGTTGTCAACACATACTTGGATCCTTTTCTGTAATTATGAAAGTGTTTATTAATGCAATATTAGAATCAATTAAAAAGGCCTGTAAGACTTATCAGTGTTAACCCTACCTTACAGCACCTCTAACTTGAGCTACAAGGAACAACTGAGACACGTGAATCATGAAGAGTGGTTGTACAGAAGTGATTATGTCAATAACAGCAAAAAAAAGGCTTCACAAAGGCTTTTGTCACATGTGTATTTCATAAGTCAGATAGACAGTTCTACATTAATTTTTAAATAGTCTGTGCTTGCCCCTCCACAGCATTTAGAGTAATGAATGCAAGTAGCAAATAGAGAGGTAACTCATAAATGCTTTTGACAGCCCTAATTTTCAAACACCCAATCTAGTCGTATATGATAACTGCTACAAACAGAGCTGCAAGGTCAGAGTGTGCAGATGCTACCAGCTTTGCTGACAGCTTCATTGTACTTCCTCATCTGTTGGTGGTTTTGTTTTGATTGTGCTTGTGGATTTTTTTTTAAATTAGCAATTAAAATAAGGAAAAGCAGTTAATAATATTAGAATTACAAAAGGCACTACTTTTAGATAAATAATAAGTACTTAATCATATTGAAAATAAAATGTGTATCGTATATATAACAACTTTGATATAAATATCTATTTATTTTATAGTTTTAAAAATTATTACAGTTGCTTTAAGCAGTCTTCTAAATTCAGGCCTGTCTGTCTTTCTAGAGAAAAGCACAAAGTCTTTGGTGTCTACTGAGCATCTCTGAATAAGTATTGTCTAGATTCTGGGGAATCTGTGTACATGGAAACTATCTATAAGTACCACATAACAATTTTATTGATGTTTTAACACAGCCTTTGCCTGGAGTACTACTTAAACTACTTGCATTTCAATTATCCACCTGTTAGGAAAATGGTTTGGAATTTCTTAGATGAAATTTCTGCTTTGCTCAGCTTTTGTTGCCTGACCATGTACATATTATTTATTCTTTCCATATTTTTTATCTGTATCACAGTAGAGCTACAGTGAGAAAAATATTAAAACGTGGAGAATACAACTATGGTGTGGTACTGAACACCTGTGATACGAAGTGTAACCAATGCTGAACAATCTCTATACCTTTTCCTACTAGCAAATCAAACTAACTCTTTCAACTGTGAAATTCACTTAGTATCCGGAATTAGAAAGATACTAACATCACATCATCAAGCAGTCAGTTGAAGAGCATTGTGGTAGTGCAAGACTGCTTTAGATTTCAAACCTCAGGTATATTGGAGTCTTGACAGGAAAGAGAGTAGAAGCAAAAGCTTTTCCTGGGAACACTTAATTTTGTTTTATTAGGACATATTCAGAAGCCAAAAGTGCTTGTAGTTCGTAGTTCTTATCTAAGCAATCCAAAACTCTCCATGATGACAAGGCAGAAGGACCACAGACACTGAATTATCACCAGATGCTCCTCTGAGTACATGAGGGATGCTTTCTGTGAGTACCAGCCACAAGTCTGCCTATCACTGACCTAGATTAGGACAATTTATGTGCAAGACTGGTGATGGCCTGGTCAGATAGACTATGAAGCATTTTAGGCAACCATCAGATTTACAACAGAGATTAGAAGAGGTATGTATTTTGCTCTCTTGTATATAAGAGAACTGCCTGGTGAAGAAAACATACTGGTTTTAAATCTGGTGAGTGAAGAAAGTAAGTAATGTGAAAAAATTGTCAGTATATTTGAAGAATATTTTATCATTCTGTTCTGAAATATTTACAAAACACACATTTTCCCTCCTTTTTCGTAGAAAAATAGGTATATGGGGAAAAAAATCTGCTAAACCTGTGTACTTTCTCTGACAACATTGACTTGATTGTTAGATTTTATGCCAAAATTATACAGGATCACTTAGCAGCAAAAGGGATTGCAATGTGTCAAAGAAGTGGCAATGCAATGTGACTTATCACTTTTAAAAGCTTTTGTAGTGGTGAGACCAAGATAATCAAGCCACAACAGATGTTTTAGGGTGACAGAACTGCTAACAGTGCCAATCCTGTCAGTATTTGATATCAGCTGCTGGAGAAACTTGAAACCTACCTAAGGAGTCACGAACAGACTGAGGGCAACCACAGTGTACTTGGGACATATGCGATCTGGCCGACATGAGAAATGTCCAATGGGAAAGATAAAAGAAGGGCCACTATTCGTACATGAACTGGACTCCATGAAAAAGAGAAAAATGCATTCCTATGACACATTCTGGTGACCACATCTACCTGTAAAAATAGATCAAAACAATCAGTCACAGATTACCCCATGAACTGCTGTGATGGTCACCTGAGAGAAGTTGCACAGGTATGTTTGAATAATTTCATAGGATTGTATAATAGTTTGGGTTGGATGGGACAGTCATCTAGTACAACCCTGTCCAACCTGACCCTGACTGTTACAGAGATAGGGCATCTATAACTTCCCTGGACAATCTGTTCCAGTGTTTCATCAACTTCATCATAAAAAATTTCTTCCTTATCTCTATTCTGCATCTACCTTCTTTTAGTTTAAAACCATTACTTCTTGTTCTATCACAAAAGGCTCTACTAAAAAGTTTGTCACCATCTTCCTGATAAGCTCGCTTTAAGTATTGAAAACCTGCAATAAGGTCAAACCAAAGCCTTCTCTTCTTCAATGCAAGAATCTAACACAATGCTATACCAGATACTTCGTACTTGCTCTGCATATGAACAAATACAAGTTTGAAAGAGACAGATTTCCTAAGCTACTTCACAGCCAAAGCCCATACTCACCTTGATAAAAGCAAGTCTGAAGAACTACTGATCTTGTCACCATCACTGCACCAAATAAGCATCATTTCAATACAATCATACAGTAGGTAAATTTGTAAACAAAATGACCATGCTCCAGCAGATCAGATGTATGGACCACATCCAAAGAAACATTTAGTACCAGCAAGATGATCTTCACATTTATTCCTGGTTTGGCCATTTCCAAACCTGAGGAAACCAGCCAACTCTTTTGGTAGGAATATTAAATATTTCTATGAAAAAACTTTTATTTTGCATACATCTATGAAAAAATAGTTTAAAGCAAAAAAAGAAACAAAAAAAGCAACCAAAGCCAATCTGTTTTCCTAAGGAGAAAATTATTTTGAATTTACTAATCCCTTTGTTATTCCCTGAATCCTTGTTCCTGTTTTATGTTTTGCTGCTGAAAAATCAAGGAAGGAGATATGGGGGCTGAGAAATCAGTAAAACCATAAGAAATTGTGTTTCAAATTTCTTTTATTTAAATAATAAAATATTATTTTAGATAAAACATAAGTTAAAATTAATGAAAATTTTACCAGTTCTGCCAGTAATTCAGCTGCCATAGTAAAACTAACCTGGCATGGCTTAATGACCTAACCAACATACACACACATTTAATCCTATCCTTATACATATGTTTATGCTTACATATACCCAGACACTGTATTGCTCCATATTGAATGGATTATGAAATTAATTAATGTGTTATATGTTCTGTCTTTTTCCTGCTAATGGCAGTACATCTGAACAGCTAGTGAAGTGTCAGTTAAAGTGGTGTAAGATCAAATTGCAGGACAACGTCATTAATCTGGATGGAAGTTTTTCGAAAGGCACAGAATACAATGTGGAAACTAAAGATTCCTTAGTCCTGGCCTCACTATTATTGGATGAAATTTTGATCTATAAATCACAAGAGCATGCTCACTTTTGACAGCAGCAAGCTACCAGATAGTTTCAGTGATAATGTACAACTTTTTTTACAAAAAAAATAAAAACAAAAAAAAATGTTTTCCCAATGGAGAAAAGAATTGCTGGGTAAAAGCTAGTGGTATGTTTGAAGGGAACTTCTTCACTCTAGCAGTCAGACAAGCAACAGAACTGTTGTGTCTCTAAGGTGTTTTTCTTCTCATGAAGATTATTAACAATAAGAAAAAAGCAAAAAGCTTTAGAAAATAGAATAAAATAACTCTCCAAGCAACTCTATAAAAGGCATTTATCTCTCTTTGTTCCATGTTATTCTTTATTCTCGACTTACTTTCATAATCAGACCAAAAAAAACCTTCCAGCATCATGTGGCTTAACAGAAACTACTTCAGCAAATATTTTCATCTCCCTTTAGATTCAACTATGAGAAAAATAATTGGTTCTTTGATCAAAAAGAAAGTAACTGGGTACCTTTC
>NW_010182296.1:22083-28351 GCF_000695765.1 Mesitornis unicolor | reverse complement strand
CCCTACTTCACACTTGCAGGTAAAAGTGCAGTTTGGTATACATACTATGATCATGCCACCAACATTTCAGCAATGGGCACATATCACCTCCTTTTCAGATAACAGCACCTTCTTTTGTCCAGCAGTGTGAAAAACTCAAACCGCCCATGCTGTGCTTGAGAAGGAACTTGTAAATAAATGACCATCTTCTGTTGGTGTAGAAGAAATAAGAGCATCACAGAATGTGGAATTTCCATCAAGTAGCACATTTAAAAAACAATACATAGAGGCACATGGGAGCGATCTCAGTAATTTATATACTTACATCTTGAATATATTTAGAAAAAAAGAATAGATTAGGATGCCAAAACTCATTATCTAGAATCCACAACTTGTTGAAATGGCTACCCACAAAGCTGCAGAGCTGCACCAGTAAAAATGAAAGAAAAGTGTGTATGTAGGGTAATAAAACAGCTAAGAAAAGGTCACAAGGCGACAATGTAACAAAAGCATTTATTGTGAATTTTAAAGAAAAGTGACTCCTTCTTGAAGTTATTAAGGCCACTTCAGCTTTGCCTAATTGCCCAAATCTTCTGTCTACGGCAGATGAGAGAGATGGCTCATTACTCAGCAAAGCTTATGGCATAAGGAGGAGCAGGTAAAATACTGCTAAATTTGAACCCTCTTGAACTTTAATGAGTGTTCACAGTTAGAGAGCATACTTTGAATAAATTTTAAAGCAGAGGTGGGGCCTGAATCTTACTAAAATTCCAATACATGCTCCAACAGCATTCACAGGCAGTAAAAAGATCACTTCTTTCTATAATTTTAGAAGACTGCTCTGAGATATCTCTATTTTCATAATTTCCTGATCCTCTCTTACTACCATCTTCTCCTAACTTTTTCATCTTATTTGTTTCTTCTTGAAGAAACAACTGCTTTGCTCTACATTATTTTTTTTTAGAAATATATGTGTATACTTTGAGAATTTAGAAGCCTGCTGGCCACAGGACTATTAAAATGCATTGGCTCTGAAAGAATGCAAAAGCAATGGCAAGCACTAATGCCTCATCCCAGGAAGGTCAGAGATGATAAATGGGCACTAAATTGTCCACAGGATTATTCTTTTCAGTTCTACTGCATCAGTTCCTTAACCTCTTTACAGCAAAGATGCCTCAGAGGAGAGAGGAACTGTAGAAAAAGTACATCCACATAGTACAAAAATGTCATTACCATGCAATGCTGATTGATTACAATGCAGTCTGAGGAATGTCCTCAAAAGGGGAGAACAATGGTTGAGTAAGCTTTTTTCTTTTGTTTTCAGGAACTTGGAGTAGTTGCTGTTCCTATGGGTGTTAGTGCTTAGGAAAAGCAAGAGAATGCAGAGGGAATGTATACCTACTCCCGGGAAAAGATAAAGAAGGAGGTAGCTGGCAATACTGTCATATGCACAGAAAGTATGAGTGTTATGAGGAAGAAAAAAACTGTGGATGCTTAAGAGAGGCTTTTTACAGTTTCTCTATTTAAAAGAAAATTGTTCCTTTACATTTTTATCAAACAGGTTTTTCTTAGTCTCAGTCCTATATACAGCAATGAGGGGCATTATCTTCACTTCTCTCGGTGGAACAAAGAGCAGGAGATCTCAATGGGATCAAGTGCAGAGCAGGACAGATTCTTTGTTAAGGATCTAGTGTCTACCATGTCTTGTGAGCCACATACTTATCCCCAGTATTTTCTTCAGCTGTAGGAGGGAGAGAGGAGGAAAAGGGCAGAGTGCCCAGGCAGAGCAAGTTGTGAACACACTCAGGGTGTTGCTTGAGGACAAACATGGCAGGTTTCCATGCTGGACTGAAAAACTGGCTGGGAAAGTTCCAAGGAAGATAAAGACTGATCTTTGATTCAAGTTTTAATGTAGAGATGCATGAGTAGGGTCACAGTGAGTTTACCCATTCTTATTTGAGAAAATTGTGAACTCAAAGAATCAAATGCATTTCTCTCTCTCCACTTAAAAATCTGGAAATGAGAAAATGACAAAATGCAATGTCTTCATTTCTTCCTTAAGTGGTAAGAGATGATGATCAACCATCAGAGAAATCACAGAAAAACTTCCTGTTGATAATCTTCACTTATCCATGAATGTTTTTATCTCTGCAATTGTATTATGAAAAAAAATCAAATATAGTCAAAAGAAATGAAAAGTATACAAATGTATTTGGTTTAAAAGTATATTTTCTTCATAAAACATATAGAAGTCTCAACTAAACTTGCACAAGCAGAGGTTTGCAACAACTCTTTATCACAAGACTCATTGTTCTTAATTCAGTGTCTCAAAGATCTCCCTTATACAGGCATTTCAGCCATGGTGTCATCTTAATATTAATAAAGGGTGTCAAAGAGTATCAGAGCGCTTTCCTAAAGGTGAAGAGTTGAAGACAAGAGCTTCTTTCTTTGTATAAAAAACAGTTTCAGAGGTTTATAGGCATTATCAGGCTTGAAAGGCAAAAGTCTTAAAATTATTTCTTCTAAGTGGACAATAATTTGATGTGCTTTGTCTTGGTAACAAATGCACTTTCCTGGTTTGAGCTAAATCTAACTAATACTTTAGGTAGTGATTTTACTTTTCAGTTAAGTCTCTTCTAAGTGGCTGTACTGTCTGAAACTAATGGCATGTTTTTACAGACAGTGTCCATTTCTACAAGTGATAGTGCCTGATGTTTATAGTTACTATTAGGTATGGTATGTAAATGTAGCTTTTGCTTATACTTATACCTACGGAGACCAAGGCCACTGCCACATCATGTGTGACATATTGGGATGTCATAAGTAAGGTATCGCACTTGAAGGGAGGAGCAGACAGGACAGATGACTCAAAACTGACCAACAATGTATTCCATCTCACATATGTCATACTCAGTATAAAGCTAAGGGATCAGGAGGGTCAAACCCTTCTTCCCTTCTCTTCTCCTTTTTTCTCATCTTTTTGGCTGCTTCTGCCATGGCCTGCTAGTTTCTCTGCCTCCAATCCCGATCCATACATTTCTGAATCCAATTCCTGAATCCT
The DNA here is from genome assembly GCF_000695765.1 of Mesitornis unicolor. Lineage (NCBI taxonomy): Eukaryota > Metazoa > Chordata > Aves > Mesitornithiformes > Mesitornithidae > Mesitornis > Mesitornis unicolor. The sequence goes on along the minus strand of NW_010182296.1, from coordinate 25,311 downwards.
GCTCCCACCTGCTGCTGAGTCCAGCCTGGGACTTCTCCAGTGCCCTGCTCTGCAGAACCTCTGGTGATGCAATTGTCATTGCAGGGGATGAGATGGGTATTGGGGGGATGATTTGACATTGGTTTTATATATATTTGCATATATTTTCCTGTTTACATTATTATACTGTATTATTATTATTGTTTTATTAAACCTGTTAGTTTTCTTTTCCAACCTGTAAGTCTCTCTCCCTTATTCCTTTTATGTTCTCCTTCTGGGAAGGAAAGAGGGGCAAATAGAGAGCGTCTGCCTATCCTATAGTGGTCAGCGCAGCCCTTAAACACGACATGCAGCTAGTCACAGGAGCTGTATTTTCCTAATTGCAGAACTGATGGTCTGAAAATGATTCCATATTTTATTTCTACTTAACGTCTTCCTTATTAGAAAACAGAGAAAGCTGAGAAAATAGGGATACTTCAGAAAAAAAGAATCTTCCAGACAAATTTAGGTGTGGAATTTTAGACATCATAAATTAGAAACAGTCCTGTTGGGAATAGCTATCATCTTCAGATCACCCTGGATCCTGAGCTCTGCCAATGCACAAAACAAATAGCATACATAAGAGAACACAGTACTCTAATTAGCAACTCAATACAGCAAATAGATGAAGTTTTCACACCTTAAAATTAATGATGCAAATCCACATCATAAACTTAGAATGGGATTTTCTGTGGTCTGTAGTCTCAAGATAGTCTTCAAATGCGCATCAATAGTTGTGAAGAAAAGCTGAAGGCCAGTATACAAATTTTAACCCATTATAGGTACATCCAGCAATAACACTTTTAACTAAGAATACCCTTTTCTTCACTTTTCCAACAGGGCAAAATTTCAGGTAAAATGAATACCCTACCAAGACTTCTACTAATAAAATTTAGCTTCTTTCATAAGAGATGGAGAGCTTAACACTATTTTAAATTAATACTATTAGATTTTTACTTGATAGAGAAATTACGCTTATGCTTTATTCTGTATGTTTCCTTGAGAAATAGAAATATTTTTGAGCAAATGTAACAGTCTAACAAAGATTTTATTTTCATGTCACCACCCACAAAATCAGTCCGTGCAATCAGTTCAACTATAAAGCTTTGACAAAAAAAGGGGGGGGGGGGAGAAAGAGATACAGAGGCAGAGTGAACTGTACCTGCATATATAAGGAATTATCAAAGTCAGGAGCAATCTTTAATGCTGAAGTCACACTCCGGCTCCGTTCTCGGATCCTGAAAAAAACTGCTTTGAAGTTAAGATGTATTAGACCATGAGGACCCAAAGTAGGCACTGGGAAATGAAATCACTACCTCTGAGTTATTAATGTGTCACTTTTCTTTAATGCAATGCATTTAATGCCTTTTTTATACAAAAGTTGAAATAATCCCATCCTTCAGTTAAAAGAATAGAACTACAGAAGTTACTGTAACTGGCTTTTTGCTCAGCTATAAAGCAAAGGAAGAAATATCAGGAGTTTAAAAGTTCAGCAGCTTCATTACATTTCTGAAGCTGGCACAAAGTATGTTTTTATCCAATTGACAGTAATTACTTCAGTAGTCATTTAAGGTTCTTGCACACTTCCACTACTGTACCACCCTTCCACAAAAATCTGCAGTGCCTCCAACATCAGATCACAAAGGAATGTTCTCTTAGCTTCCAACACCAAATACAGAAAAAGAGTCAATATATCAAACAGTTTTACATCTAGTAAAGACAGAAGTAGGATTTGGATATGCTTCTTAGCTATTTTTTATCTTATAGCCATTAGAAAAATTCCATATAGTATGTAAGAAACTTAAGAAATTGCACTCTATCTTTCTGTAATTTGTCAATGGTGCATAGAGCTCTGCATGAATGCTAGAGATGAATGCAAAGGTCTGCAGCAGCGGGAGTTGCACTCCCTCCACACTGCCTGATGGAAACAAGTGAGGAGAAATTAATAAATTCCCTGCCACAATCAAGAAAGAAGGTAACCTGGTTGGGATCAGGCATACATTTCCCACTTCCAACCAGCATCCTTCCCTTCCCTTCCCTTGGGCAGAGGCTAAAACAAAAACACTGTGCTACAGCCTTCCAGGAACTGGGTGGTAGAAGCCCAGGTGAGATCTCAGCAAGGCAACAAGCTCCAGTTGGCACCATGACCTTCAGAACCTGCCTCAAGGCACCCAGGAGAGCACTCTGTGTAGAACAGACCCAACTTTGAATAACTCTCAAATAAGACCATTGGAGTTATATATGTGGAGAATCTCCTTAAAAATTGCATGACCGTGACAGTTACTTCTCCACCTTATACACCCATCTTACTGCTTAAAGAGATTATCTATTAGTATTTTAATAATAATTATTGTAATAACCAAGAAAGCCAGTGAATTAAGGCCATCAGCAGCAGTACAATTCTATAAAAAAACCATTTCAAATAAATTACACTAACTCAGCTCAGCAAAATCAGAGGTTAAATCCAACTCTTGTCTCTGAGTCCAGACTAGAACTGCTACAAGATCAACAGTTCCGCTAACAGAAGTGCCATCTTGCCTCATGAAACTTGTCTGCTATTTATGCCAACAAGAATATTAATCAATTATTGTCAACTTATCTCCCAAAGGTGCTGGGAAGTGAAATGACCATGTCAGAGGTGCTCTGGGATCATAAAGAGGTGATTGATTATTCCAATTTAACATACTCAGTGCTCATTCTGAACTATGCATCTTATTTCATACAAATAAACTCAAATAAATATATAAACTCCTGTCTTTCTTGTATTTATACCTTCAATTATACACTGCTAAAATATATATGGCATACAGTCTTTTCTCCAGGCAGTGTGGAAATTCGTGACACAATTAAATAAAACTAGCCAGGCAGATCAAACAGGTACAGCTTAATAGCAAGAGCAGTCACCATGTCATGCATGTTTGACTGACACAAAAAGATCAAAGGAATCACTTCTCAAAAAGCATCTCAATTTTTTCCTTACCAGCTAATGAGTTTTAACTCAAGTTATAGACTTTTGACCAGGATTCGGGTACTAACAGATCTACTAACTCTCTATTCAACTATTAAAAAAATAACTTTAAAAGATATAGGTCATTACTTAACAAGGAGAGCTACATGTAGCCTTCAGAGAACTACACCAAGTTTATGCAGTTACATACATCACTTGCTACACAGAACTAATCCAATGAAAATTTTCCTGAAGCTAAAAAT
>NW_010182296.1:0-22052 GCF_000695765.1 Mesitornis unicolor | reverse complement strand
AGCAGGAGATGCACCAGGCAGCATGCACTAAGCCTGAAGAAAATATTTATTACACAGAAATTCCTCAATTTTATAAAATAATGTAAAAGTAAATAAGACAATTTTTTTTATGCTTGTTTTGGGGACAGAGCGCACTAAGCATTTTCTGGATTTGTTCAGAGAGGAATTTTCTTTTTTTCTTTTTTTCCAACAGTTGTGGCTACCTCCTGAGACAAATTCTCCCTTCTGCCTAGCAGCAGCAAAATTCTGGTGTCTGGAAGGCATCCTACTGCAGATGGTTATTTCATGCAGGGTATGTAGCCTCAAAGCTCATTAAACTAAATGTAACTGCACATTGCCTGCTCCAAGTTAGCTCTCCACGTGCATAATCTTCCACAGGTCACCCTACACTACACATCAGGCAGCTCAGAGATGGTTATCTCTCACTGAAAAATAACCATCCTGTGCCACACATAAGGAGAAGAAACAAACAGACATTGCATCACAGATCTGACAGGTTGTGACTCAACATTTGCTCTACCTTGTTTGGTTTCACTAAATGCTATGACTCACAGCATAAGCCAACTCTTCTGAAGTAGTCAGTAATCAGCAAGATGACAGTCGATCCCAAAAGTTCCTTCAAATGACTTCCAATTATAGATACAGAAGTAAAGAGTGAAGTATTATCTGTGGAAACTTACTGCCAACCACAACTGAGAAACAAAACTACAAACCCAAAACACTGTCAAAAACTAACTTGATCACAGGTTACAATACAGAGATTGAACCTGGTCAAAATTTTCCATACAACCTCTTAATAAACAAAAAAATTAAAGGAAGTGAAAATGCTTGGCATGCAATGAGTAAAAAACTGCTCTGGCTTCTTGCCTTCTGAAGACCTCAAGTACAATTTATTCTGCTTATAGCTAGAAGAAAATATATATTCAGGAAGGACTAGAAATGAAGGAGATGAGAGTTCTCCCCCCACCTTCTTTGTATATTGGTGTACTGGATTTTCTATACATCTCAGGCAGAGCAGACTCTATGCAAAGGCTATGGGAGTAGCGATTGCAACTTCTCAGATACATCCTTCTCCAAGGATTAACAGTGAAGCAGCATCCTAGTTTAGCAGTGCTGACAACACTACAGTGCCAGTAGCTAAGTAGTGCAGAGAAGGAAAATACTTGTGTGGTGTCTGTTAATGGAGATCAGAAAATACTAGTATCTTTGCATTCACTCTCAGTTATTCTGACAACTGTAATCAGAAGTACTGGCACAAAGCCAAGAGAAATTAATGGTCAAAAATAAAGAGAGCCAGGCAGATTCTGCATGTGTTTTCATTCACCAGAGGTCACTGATTAGTAAAAACATACTAGAATATCTGAATTCCTGGGAAGGTTCCTTATCTTTCTTTTTTTGCCTGGATTTGCATGCACACATGCTATTTCATACTTTGCACAAGGATAAATCCTTAGAAGTAAAAATACAGTCATTGAACAGAACAATCACTTGTTCTCCATGGTACACCTGGAAATAACAATCATATTTACTTTTTTACTGCTTATTTATAGAAAGGAAATTGTGTTAATTACAGTGGCTGAGGGATACCTGCTTCAGGACATCCCCTAAATTAGCAAAAAAGGGTGTTTATTTGCACATTTAGAGAAGAGAATATGAAACAGACCACACTAAACAAACACTGCAGACATTAGCTTTAAGTAAAAAAAACCCAGCTTTTATCCCTGAAGTGTCATCCAGGACCAAGCAGTAACAATTTGATGGTGGACAACAAACTATGGCAACCAGTTCAGTCTCTGGTCCCTAGCCTAGATGAGGCAGGGCAGGTCCACTGAATCCTGTAGCATTTCATACTCCACTAAAAGGATAACTCCTTATTTCAGAGGTCTTCGTTTCTGCTAATGGGAAGCAGGGAAAATGTATTACAGGACAGCAAATCTATATTTATGTCTGATCAGAGCAACATGATTCATAGATGCCAGAAAATCTCACCATCGTGCACCACTGTACAGTTTGCATACTTTTTCATTTGTGCTCACATGCACTCTGATAAGATAATTTCTGTTTCAATTTCCTGAGTGGGAGTTCCCCGAGGACTAGATTTTATTATCAGTTTTGATGGCTGAATGCTTTCAACCTTCAGCTTACATCCGGACAAAACATACAGTGCAGAATAATACAATAAATGTCTTGTCATCACTTACTGAAAAAGTACAATGATCTAGTCATTGTATGCTTTTCAATTTTACAGAATACTTGGTCATGTTATGCATCACAGTTTTTATTTTCCATATTCCATATCTCAGTCATTCAAACACATTACCCAAATCCCCATGCTCCTAAAGCTACTTTAGAAACAATTATTTTGAAAATAAATTAATTCTAAATTCCTTCTCTGTGCTTGTGATCTGTCATGCCTTTCAAGTTCAAATGTCTTAGGTTTTACATACAGACAGAAGAGTTTCTTTCTAAAAACTCAGAAAGGAAAGTCTGGGAACTGGGACTTCAATGAAGACCTTAATTGTCCTTTTTAAAGAATAAGGTGCTGTCTCTGTTTAAGGCTCAGGGCAAGCCCAGGGAGCAGGATTTTCTCTCTATTGTCCCCTGCTCTCCCAGGGGAGGATTAAGAAAAAAGGGAATAGAGAAAAAGATGCTTCACACAAGGTTGGAAGTTAAGACTGTAACAAGTTTAATGAAAAACAACAGGGAAAAGGAAGAAGGGAATTAATAAGGGACAAAGGATATTTAACTATATACAAAACCCGATCCCAGTAGTCTGGAGTGGAAGTGCCTGAGCAGTGCCTCATGGCCGCTGTGACTCGTCACCAGGGACCACAGTGGTGCTGGTAAGCGGATGGTGGTGGATGCTGCTGAGCAGGTGGAGGTAGGCCCAGCCATCCCAAGATGCAACAGGAAGCCAGGAAAAGCCAGCAAAAACCTCAAGCCTCCTCGGTTTTTTATAAACTGTGGCCAGAAAGGGGAGGGAAGAGTACTGATCTCTGACCCCTCAGGGTCCTACGGACACCACTTGTCCTTCCCTTTCAGGCTGTTAACCCTTAAACCATAACAGGTGCGGTGACAGCTGACTTGTTTCTTTGCTCACCCAAAGGATTCCAGTCATGTGTAGTTAAATCCAACCAAAACCTGAATTAAGCAATAAAATTCAAAATCAGAGTCCAACAAAGTGGCACAGTATAAATGCATGGCAGAAACTCAGGAAACACAAACCATCACAAAAAATAATGTCCACAGTAAAACTGAGCCACTCTGAGTTGAAGCTTTAATTATTCATCTATGGACCAAATATTTTTAATGTTGTGAATATAAATCATTTAGCCTTTTCCTCCCCACAGTAATAGAAAGAGACACTCAAATACAAGGTCGGGGAAGAAAGAAGACACTAAACATAGGTATATTTTTTTCTCTAAACTTTTGCATATTTTTCAAAAAGAGGATAATAAGACTTCTTCCTTGGACAAATATTTGAAGAATGTTGTTGTCCTGGTTTTGCTGGGATAGAGTTATTTTACTCAGAGTAACCAGGGAGAGTTTTGATTTGGGTTTGCGCAAGGACAGATATGATAACATGCTAATATTTACCTTTTCCAGGTTTATTTTCCCATCTCTACCTAAACACGTGCTAATAGTTTCTTTTGCGTTTTTGGATTTTTTTCTTCCCTCTGCACAAAAGGATGGGGGGTGAAGTGAAAGCCTGGAATTTTCTGGTACAGGGACACAGGACAGACGATTCAAGTGTGATCTAAATGGAGCAGTAAAAATGTATTCCATACTGTAAACAACACACTTACTACAAATTAGGGAATTTGCAGAATTAGAATATATATTGCTGCTATAAAGAGTAATTCTTCGATGACAGTCATAAGATTCTCACTAGCAAATTCAGTGATCTTGAAACATTCCCAGACACTTAGCTCAAATGGTCTGGAGCAACCCAAATCTATGCTTATGAGCTGCCTTAGCATCCAACACTGAGTTGCTCAATACCCACTCCATTCCATTTAGGAATTTTCCGTCGAACATTTTAACTGCTAAACCATACACTGAAGAATTCTTTGTGAGAAGACTAGTTTAAATTGTTTAGAAGTAATGATCTTGGTCACTGTTTTCCCTGGGCAAATCATCATATTAAAAAAATACTTTCTAAACATGGTTCCTAGCATTAGTCCATCTAGAGCACCATTTCCCTTTTGGGTTTTGGTCTTGAGAAGGCGATAAAGCAGCAGAACAAGGTCTGAGAGGATTAATAAGAACAGTCAGATTTCAAGAACACAGTTCATGAACAGATATTTAAAGTGTCTAAGCTAGAAAAGTCTAAGAGGAGACCTCAGTGTAACTTTCAAGACTGACACAAGAAAAATATGTTGCACTTCTGCTATGGATAGATCAGTAAGTAGTAAATGTAATTTCTGACATAGAAGATATTTAGGATACACCATGAGCAACAAAAGAATTCTAAAAAAGGGAGATTGATAAACACTTGTCTAGACAGTGAATTTCTTGACGGATGGAAATGCATTACCGGAGGTTTGTAAATAAAAGATTAGGCATACATTCATTAGGAATGGCTTAGGTAGTGTCAGTGTTACCTGCAGACAGATGGACCAGACTATCTTCCTCAGCTCTACTCCATCCCTATTTCTTATGCTCTATTTTGTGGATTTTTTTCCCTGGGTTCTTAGAGAGAACAGTGTAGAAAAGATACAGTTAATGCAACTGCAGAGCAAAAAAACCCTATACCCATACCAAATTTCTTTCTTATTTCATCTGGATGTAAAACTCCTGAGCATGTGCAAGCAATGAAGAAAACGAGAATGCAACTACTTTTTTTTAATAATGCAGTAACTTTTTTTTTTTATAAGAAAGTTAACTTCATTTAAGTTTTTGAATTCTACTTTGTAGTTTAGGGACACAGACCTCCCAGGAGAAAAATCATCTGTCCAACACTGGCAGCACATATCACCCTTACAGTATCATCCTATTTCAACAAAGTTAAATAAACAAAATGAGCTACTGAATTTTTTTCACTCCCAAGTCTTAGGGGAACCAAGTGTATGTTGAAACAAGGATTAAACTAACAAGAGAAATACCAGCAGGAAACTTTTCCAAGTGCATTTGAAGTTTCACTGAGGATATAATAGAACAAAAATGTCAAAAGACACATTTTATTATTTGTATTTCTGTGTAACTTCTCTCTACATTTTCACTTCTGTCTTCTTCACATTTCCTATCAACAATACACCCCCTCATTGAATTGGGCCAGTCTGGTTTCTTCACTTTTTCGGAAGTCTTTAGAGGGTCACTGGAAGCTTTGCCAGCTAAGTTTGCTTGACTTTGTCCTTTTTGCAGACTTCTTTATGTGATTTCTAGCCTCCAGAGCTGGTCTGCAAGTGACTTTCCTAAGACTGGCATCTTCAGTGCTGTATTAAGGCAGCTTTAGGGTAATTGGTTAAGACTGAGGGATTCCACTCCTGTTTGCATAACAATACCCAAAAATAGTGTACTGTAACCATCTAAGAAGGAGTTACACATCCGTTTAATAGAATGCCCTTGTGTCTCATCCTTTTCTGTGCTTGAAGGTCAGGTGAATCCCTTGGTAAACATGACTTCCCAGCATTTCCCAGCTCTGTCATTGTTACACTGACTTCAAAAGGAGATCAATGAAGTGCACATGGCTGAAGGTGAACATCTCAGTTCTGGCTGCCCAACAGCTTCATGAACTGTGGGCTGAGCTAAGGATATCCCATCCAAGCATATCAAAGGGCTGGAGGGAAGCTGACAGAAACATAGAGGAACCAGTGATCCATAGACTTGGAAGACTGAGGGACCAGGTTGCACGACCAGACTTCTGTCACCCTGGACACAATTCACGCAACCATTTTTCTTTGGCCAGCAGCCTGACTGCTCTCAGGAGAGTAGAATCTTCATAAACTAAAAGGCTGTAAGGTTTTTGAACATGGCCAAATAAAATCCCCTCTGAAGAAAAAAATAAGCCAACATAAAAATAAATGTATATACAGTACTGTTCTTGGAGAGATATTGGATCCCTTGGCCAGAGCCTTGAAAATTCTCAATAATTATGTCACTTCCAAAAAATAAAATACAGATTATATGATAAACAGTTCTCATCATGTAGAAAAGTCAACGAAAATCAGGTGTAAGGCCTTCACAATGTTTTCTGTATACACTTCAAATAGGAAAAGTTATTTTTAAATATGTTCTCTTTGTCCTTTCCATTTTTTAAAATGAACATACTGACATTGATAGAATTAGAATCAAGCATCAATTAAATGTCTGACCTTGGAAATGTTACAGAAGTAATGCCATGAATATATTAAACATTTTTCACTCATCTCAGCAGGCATGATACTATGAATTATGTAAAAAAGAGCATCAATTTTTCAAAGCAATAGATGTGACACCACTATATGGTGAAAACAAAGTACATACATTAAATGAGACATGCAGTTGGTCCAAACTAATGTGAGGTAAACAGTCTTCATTTGGAATATTTATCAGATAGAAAAGATTCCATAGCTACACTTTGCAGTATGCACTTTCTAAGCAACATTTTTCCACAATATTTAGTTCACTTATTCTGATGCTAATGTTTTAGCACCTTGAGAGACAGGACAGATTTCATCATTAATGGAGTCAGGCCACTAAAGCAACTCTGTATCAGTGGACTACACATATTTTACAATTTTATTCAATTTGCCGGAGATCAGAAGGACAACAAAAATTGAAAATATTTCTGCAGAACCTAACTTTTAACCTCATTTTAACAGTTACAGAAATCATAGAATCATAGAATACCAGGTTTGAAGGGACAAAAAGGATCATCTAGTCCAACCTCTCAAGGTAAAAGTATAGTTCAAATGAGATGTGTCGGCACCCTGTCAAGGTGACTCTTAAAACTGACCAGTGTAGGGGAATTTACCACTTCCCCTGGGAGATTGTTCCAATGTCTGATTCATCACATTTTAAAAGAATTCTTCTGGAATTCAGTCGGAATCTCTCCAGAAGCAACTTATGTCCATTACCCCTCACCTTTTCCGTGTGACTCCTTGTGAAACGGGAGTCTCCATCTTCTTGGTAGCCACCCTTTACGTACAGGTACGTGGTGATAAGGATCCCCCCTTCCCCGCCCTCCAAGCCTTCTCTTCCAAAGGCTGAACAGGTCCAGTTTTCTCAACCTTTCTTCATACAGCAGGTCTTCCAGTCCTCTGATCATCCTTGTTTCCCTTCTTTAGACCCTTTCCAACCTTTCCACATCTTTTTTGTATAGCGAAGACCGAAACTGGACACACTACTGAAGGTGTGGTCTGACCAGTGCCAAGTAGAGGGAGATGATGACTTCTTTATCTCTGCTGGTGATGCCCTTTTTAATGCAACCCAGTATCCTGTTGGCATTCTTTACAGCTGCAGCACACTGTTCACTCTCGTTGAGCTTGTCATCCACCAAGACCCCCAGGTCCCTTTCCACAAGGCTGCTCTCTAGCCAGGTGGAACCCAGTCTCAGCTGCATTCTTAGATTATTCTTGGATTAAATGTTAAATAATAATCTGAATTTTAAAAGGCTTTCATCTCACTAAAAGATTACTAGAACACAGAAAATATTATCTAATAGACAGCAATTTTTAAATCTTCTTTTTAAGCAATAAAATTTACGTAACTACTATATTTTCTCCTTTCTCAGGAGCACCACCTCACCATATGGAGGGCAGTCATAAGTTCCCTGCAAAAGGAAACAGAACAGAAGGAAAATGGGTCTCAGAAAATTTCTCCTTCCTTCACAAATTAGTGTTTAGTCAGCAAAAGCAAGAGTATAAATTATCAGTATCATACTCAAAATGACCATCATTACAATAATATCCAAATTCTTAGTAATCAATTTTGGTTTAACATTTTTCATACTTTGGAGTATGTTCCCCAGCACAGATGAGAGCAAGTATTTGTCCAGATCCATTCAGAATAACAATTCCATTTTCAAAAGTACCTTTGCATTTAGAAACATATATCCATAACTTAGATGCAGCCTTCTCAGTGACTACAGTCATCATGGATATTTTACCTAAAAATAATTTATCATTTTTCAAAAGTGAGCCTTGTACCTAAGAACCTGCAGCAGCAAAATACACTGCAGTTGAAAATAAGTGAATGTGTGTGGCAGCACACTCTGCATTTGAAGTATAAAATAACAAAATTGCTTACTAATAATTTTTTTAAAGTATTTATTGACTGATGAGAGATTGTCAGGAGTTACATGCTAAATATACAAATATGAAAAAGAACAAAAAGAATGATGCTTTTCCATTAGGATAAATTTCAAATGAATGTAGTATAACATCCCAAAGATTCTTTGAGAAACAATAAAGCTGTAAATCTTTGAAGAAATTCAAACTTAGAATCATATGAAACACTCCTCAATCAAATATTGTTATATCAAGAATTCTGGGAAAGGGTGATTTCTAAACTCAACTCCTGCCTCACTTTATTGTTTCACATTAAAAAGATGGCTGCTTCTTCAATGTTGCTATATGAAGCAACTGCATACCTGCATATCTATAAATACATACTCTATATATATTGAAAATGAATATATACATATATATACATTTCTATATATAATACACATTTATACAATTATGTATAGTCCCTATGCAACACATAGCCATTCCTAATTCAGTTAGATTTAAGCAGCTGTGATTTACTGAGGTTGTTTACCCCAGAGAAGGGAAAGCTCAGGGGAAATCTCATCAGTGCATATAAATACCTGAACATATTTAGCTGCAAAGACGATGGAGCCAGGCTCTTTTCAGTGGTGCCCAGTGACAGGACCAGAGGCAACAGGCACAAACAGAAACTCAGTAGGTTCCTTCTGAACACCAGGGCACTGTGAGACTGACCAAGCACTGACACAGCTTGCCCAGGGAGGTTGTGGTTTCTGCATCCTTGGAGATACTCAAAAGTCGTCTGGACATGGTCTGGGGCAACTGCCTCTAGATGGCCCTGCATGAGCAGGGGCTATGACCAGATGACCTCCAGGCAGCCCTTCCAACCTCAATTATTCTGTGATTCTGTGATTCACAATGTTTTGTAAGACAATGGATGTCCACAGTACAATTTGTAACAGAAAGAAGAGTAAATCCTTTGAAAATATATTTATAGAGGATATAATTCAACACAGAAATAAATATTTAAAAAATGGATCTAGATGTCAAAATTTTGAGAAACTTCTTAAGTCTGTATCATTAATTACCATTTCCATAGAATTTTATAATACAATATGTTTTTAGTTTGAAAAGTGATTATGTTTAGTGCTCTTAGAACACTGAGGCTACATGCCTAATTAAGAATGCAATTCACAGAAAAGTGTGGTAATAAACAAATTTAATGGCAAATATTTGTGTAATTACTGATAACATTGATATTTCAGTAGTTTAGATTTTGAGCATAAGGGTGCTGGCTTATTGTTATGTATAGTTTTAGCATAGTGTTGGAAGTATTCATCATGTGCAACAAGCAAAATAACTAGTTTTGAGACAGAGGAACTGAGGCTGTAAATATCGAAGTAGCAACACAAGGTTTTAAGAAAATACCTGAGCGACACGTAACACAAATCAGACTCATGGAAATTCTCATCTCAAACTGTTTTCTACTTCTCATTGTCTCTCTTCAGGTTACTGAGCACTACCTTACCATGAAGCAATAAAAATCTAAATTCAATATGGCAGGCTGGGAGGGAACAATTTAATTTCTGACAAAGTAGCTGTAGCGCACAATACATGTAGGAAGATTTTATTCTTTCCTGTCACTCTTTACAGTACTGCAGGAAAGAGGACAATGCAAGGCTTCCAACCTGGGGAATAGACCTGGATTATAGTCCAGGGTATGATGGTGGTCAGAATCACTACCTGTTCATGGGACACTTGTGCTCATACCCTGCAGGAGGTGACAAAAATCAGTTGCCACCAAAAGACAGCTCATGTAGTTTTGGCCCAAATTTAGTCTCTTGCCCACTTTTTCCAGCTGGTCTAAGAAAGAAAGAAGGAAAAAATTCTGTTCTGCTAATGTGTAGCTACAGTAAAGCTTCATTTAACCTAGACACAAACACACACACAAGATATTAGCATCCTGGGAAAGGCAGACAAAATGAGTAAAACCTCATTAATCTGCCAGTCTGTATGACGAACATAACAGAATTCTGAAAGTTAGTGCAGGACAGGCAGAAAATGTTTTAAAAGGGATTTTTACTCTGTGTGCAAGATCATTGCATTTTTTTGGTTTAAGAAAGGTTCTTCCCATTAAAGTAAGTCTTTGAGATTGTAAAGGAAACAGCCATAATACATTTTCTACCAAGCTCAAGCCAGTATGTAATAATGAATCTTGATTTTTTTGGGCCATGAGATACTTACTAGTGGATTCTTGGAAGCATTAAAAGAAAACCAGAAAGAAGAAATGAAATTAAGTCTGGCCTGGTTAAAATCAAAGGCAAGATTCTCAATAATTTTGACAAAGGTAGGATTTCAATCCCAGACCTCTGCTCTGCCCTTGGGTGTTTTCTTCTAAGTCCATTGGACTTAAATACACATGCATACAAACATACACAATTCAATTACATTAAATTTTAATGAATACTTGGCAATCTTAACCAATTTAATCTACTGTTTTTCTGTTTCCTTATTGCAAAATGCACTGGAGATGTTATTTATGCTTTATTAGATACTTTTCCAGTTGTTTGGGGTTTATTCTAAGCATCTACAATGACCCATGTGTTAAATTCCACAGTTTTAGAAAGTATCACCTCCTCTTCATTGATGTATTCTTTAACTGAAAGCACTGATTTAAAGGTAAGTAGAAGTTACAGCTAATTTCTTGACAGGCTCATAACTGGGAAGAAAAATGAGCCTTTGTAGTCCAGACTGACACATTTAGAACCGCAGGAGCAGCTATAAAGTTAGAGCAGGTATGATGAAGGCAGGGATCAATAAAACATAAAATAGGATAGAGAAATTACTGATATATTGGAACAAAGCATTCCTACATTGGGAAAATAGATACAATTTACATTCTGTAGTTAATGAGTATGTGAAAGAGAAATACAGTGTGAAGAGCTGAAAAATAATGGTATAGTAAAACATTAAAATACGTTTAGGGCTTCTGTCACATGGATTTTGTTTTTTCTTCCACGATGCTGTCTTTCAGTGAAAAAGTTAAGGGCTTTTTTGCTATGCTGCAAAGAGCCTGCTTTCATTAATTATTTTTTTTTAGTTTTTCCCTTAGAAGTTGAAAAGCAGAAACATTTGAGTGAAAAATCCTAAATGAACATTTTATAGTATTTAGATGCCTTTTACATCTTTTATTTATAATTATCATTTTTTCAATAAAGAGATCAGTGTTATACAGCTGGCTGTTCTCACAAGAACAACTTGAGGGACTATCTCTTCTGACAGTGGGAAGAACCTGAGTTCTATGGTCCTAAACACTGCTGGGAACCTTCTGAGAGGTTCTTCATAGTGCTGGGTCCTAATATTGCCCCTCTTCTGTTATGAGACTTGTTACATTCAGCCACTGAAGGTATGTTTTTCCCCATACAGCCAAAATGTGGTTCTCATGCCTAGCCATAGGTGGCAAGTGCCATTTTAAGCACCCTAGCCATTCCAACGGGACTGACAGATCAGACCAAAGACTTACTGGAGACCTGCACGTTTCCCAAGCAGAGTTTGGTGGTCAGGTGACGCACCCTCCGGTATGTTCATGGTCAACGAATCCGTTATCCAGCTGCTTAGTAATTTCTCTGGTTGCACCTTCTGAAATCTTTATACTTATAATGGCTGCAAAACCATTGCATGGTATAAAAGGTCTTAGGCAATGAACTGTGAAGGGCAGTTCTCATCATCACTGCTGATGTAAAGCAATACACAAAACTCCATGAGTAGAAATAATTAATGAAAACAATTATAATAAATAATGAATTTGAAATATCTATTTTTTTTTTACAATTAGAAGGGTCAAATCCAATTAGTAGACTGTAGCAGATAGTTAAAACAGCTTTGTTCACTAGCCAGAAACCACAAAGGCAGTCTTTTTTTTTAAAAAAAAAAACAGCTTTTCTATAAATAAATAAATACAAATGAAATATTAACTAGCCACTTGGCAATAGATCTCATTTCTGTTAGACTAGTTAGTAACCATCCTGGGACTATAAACAAAAAACTCATTCCACTAGTGAGCAACAAAGTTGTTTGAATGTATTTTGCTATTCTGGATGCAATTCTGAAAGTGTTAAAAATACCCATCAAGTTTAGCCATATTCCTCAGGCTACTTCTCCCTTTTTTTTATTGCAATCTTTGGTTGTCCTTCTGCTGTTTTTTCCTGAAGTATTTTCTTAAAACCCAAAACTTCATTTTCATGTTAAGCAAGACACTGTTTATGGCATACAAGTAAGGTATATACATCAGACAAAATTACACAAAGCTATACCATGTCAAGGTAACTTATTAGCCAACTTCAACAGGACCTTCAATTCAAAAGACATTATATATTCTAGGACCTGTCTGGTGTTGATTACTGATATGAAATATATATGTGATTTTAACAGTATTTCAAAAAAGCAAGAAGAAAACTAGGTTAAAAAGAAAAAAAGCTAATAATAAAATGTAAATGTTTGTTTATTTTTTGCTTTAAAAAGATCAATGTTTTCTTCAACATAAGGTTACAACTAGCTGCATCCCACTTTCTGTAAACTGAATATAAATGACATTTTTAAAACATACACAGTTTATAAATAAAAGGTTAATTAATATTTTTAAAAAATACTTCAAGCGTGTAAGAAGGGATTATTTTATGTATCATTAGAAACTGATTCAGCTCTATTTATGGAAGACCTACACAGCATAAATCACTCAGTTCACTACAACAGGAATTAATTATTCTACCTCAATGCAGTCAGGTAGTTAGCTCACACTGATCCACCTTGCCAGAGCACACTCCCACTCTAATTCCTCTGAGCCTAAAGAAAAGGATCCAACAAAAGACATGTCTGATAAACTGAAAGCAAAGACTGGATTTCCATCAGCCCCACTTCCAGGAAACAATAAGGTCTCTTTCTTACACAGCTCCAGGAACAGCATCTAACATCTTTGCAACCAGGCAGTTCCTTAGTTTAGAGATATATAGAAAACTAATAGTGTTTTTCAGGTCCATTAACAACTCTGAAAATATAATTTTATAAGATTATGCATTGCTTAAATACTTCCATATGCAAAGTAAAAATAGAAAACAGAAAGGAATTTCATTCGAGATGCTGTTAAAGCACTAGATGGAAAGTAAGACTGAGGAAAAATGAATGGGAGAATACTATAAAGTAATTAATTTCTTATGACAAGTGATTTATAGCTGACCTGTTAAGAATTCATAGGCATTTTATAACCATTTTATTTGCACCATCTTAATTTTCATCCTCAGAAAAAATTTTCCCCTAAAACATCTCAATAAGCAATAAGCACATGCTAAACAAAAAGTTACCACAGCTGAAACTGCAGAAAAGTTGGTGCTTTGGAAACCTGCCAGCCTTGATGAATCAGTTCAGATAACTTGCACTGATTAATGTTTCCATTAGAAGATACGATTCCAGGGTGTGCTTTGTGAGATCAGAAGGCACTACATGGTCTTTTAAAATACATTAGAATCAGTTGAATATGTCTAACATTACAATGAAAACTAAAAGAGCCACTGGAGATTCAAGTATATATTCTGAATGCCATGCTGTCCTTGGCACCAGCAGGAACAAAACATAAGGAATGGGGAAAATATTATTACATTACTTACACATCCTCCACACCGACTACAACAAAATATTAATTCTGCTTATTAATGTAAAACCATTAATGGTGGTTAACTAAAATTGTGGTACCACTAAAAGTGGAACTTCTAGTTCAATTAAGTTCATCAAACCGTTATATTCTCTGAAGTACTGTAACCACAATGATACAAAAGCTAGAGAATGAAGCAACAGACGAACTAAACTAGAATGTAATGTAGTATAAATGTAACTTGCATTCCTCATATCTTCATTAACTGATATGTTTTCAGAAAAATTAGTATTATAAACAAGGTGTTTGGAAATATTTCACTCAGTGCAATGCAACAGCTTTTATAACAATCTGTTTTATTAATACATTTTAACTGTTATTTTCATGCTGTGTTTCATGTCTTCTTGAGGAATAAATATCTTCCATATAGTTTGGAGGTTTTTTTGGTACGTAATTCCACAGATGGCTTTTAGTAACAGCACCTCTTTCACAACCAGATTATAAAGTTTCTATCTATATCCCTGTCATGTATTTGGTCCAGATGCATGTCTTACGAGAGTCAAACTTACTTCACAGCAGATGAAAGAAGAGGAATGAGGGGGGTGAAAGAGAAGAAAAAGGAAAGAAAAAAAGGAGTCCTGTCCTCCTGATTTTACTTCATTAAACTTTTTAGACTGCCAAGATTATTCTTAATTTTTCACTCTGCTGCTACTTTAGTACCTGTAAAATAAACACACAATAAATTAAATTCACCTTAGTGTGCATTTTGTGCACATAATTGTATTTCCAAGCACTAAGGGCTTTTATTGCAAACAAAATAAAATTTTACATTTTTTGAGACTAAAAAAATCTGAAAAAATAGCACGAAAGGGATATTACTTGACGAATCTGCCAATTTCATAGTTATTATTTGTCCTTTTTCCATTACAGTAAATGTAATTCTTGTACATGAAGTTCTGTGCAATAAAAGTTTCCACCTTTGTCCATTCTCCTTTATCCTCAGAGTACTTTTTTTGAGTAGTCCCAGCTGAACATGAAAGGTCTCCAACTCATTTTATAATTCATTTTTATGGAATCAAACTTGATTATGTCAACTATTTTTTTCACTGATAATACAAAGATGGGTGTGCTCCTTACACACAATAAATAAAAATAATAACATTCAAATAAGCATAAAGGATTCTTTTTGTTTTAAAAAACATTCCTAACTCAAAAACAAGTCTTTCATTGTTTTAGAACTCACACTTATAAAAATATAAACTTGCCTGATCAAGAGTATCAGTTCTGTGATAGTCTCTAATACAGAGATATAACAGGATTGATTATTCTCCAGTTCAGCCCAACTAGTATTATTGTACATTAGCATCTAGCTTCAGAGTGGTAACAAAAACATATTTATAAAACCAGCGTGATCTTCCGTAGAGAAAGCACAATTTCTAATATAGGGGTTTTTTGCCTCTTAAGATGGTATTGTGACAGAGAAAAAAATTTCTTCAGCAACCAGATAGTGAACGGGCAGAACTGATGAGTTCAGCCCAGCAGTGACTCGCAGCTCACCTTTATCAACTGCACTAAAGACTTTTAACATTGAATGTGAAGCTGTCAGCTAAGGAGGTTGATTGCACTGATAGTGATTATTTAGTGAAGTTTCCTAGCATAGATATATTTTCAATTGCTTCTTGTAGACTTTGAATGAGATGGTGAGATTGCTAAAACTTGGCAGCCAATATATAATTTCCTTTACTGAATAAATTAATCCCTATCTTGCTTGCGGTCTGCTTCATTCAGACCACTAAACTATTTCACTGCAAGATTAGACATATTTATGCACCACAAGCTCTTTAAATCCCACTGAATAGAGAAAGGAGGACTTTTTCAAAAGCCTCGCGGATGGCCCAAAGGCAGGAGGCTTGTAAATAACAGTGTTTCTAAAGGCTGATTCAGTAGCTGTGTAGCTTCACCAACTCAGAAGGTAGTAATTATCTCCTTTGTGAATTGCTGCTCATCTCTAATGTAGGGCTGAGGGATACAAGGAGGAAAAACTTCTGAAATGGTACAAAGTTTGATAAGGCAAGCATAGGACTAAGTGAATTAGTATGAAGTGGATGTGTAAACAGAAGAATCTCTAAGGGCAATTTTAGTGGAATCACCAATGGCTTTAAAGAGAAATGTGTCAAGTGGCCTAATGATTTTAACTAAAAGTTGCTCAGCTTTTGGATCTGTATCTGGAGTGCAGAATACTAAATTTATTAGGAATAATCAACTGTCTAAGTACAAAATGAATACTAAACAGCTGTTGCTTTTAACATAAATCTGGGGAGTTATAACAGATCACAAATTGGAAATAAATCAAGGTATCGTATTATTGCTATAAATAATACTGAATGAACTGACACTGTCAGAGGAAAGAAGGTTCAGGGGGAATCTCATTAGTGTATATAAATATCTGAAGATATTTAGCTGCAAAGCAGGCAGACACAGGTTTTTCAGTGTTGCCCAGTGACAGGACCAGAGGCAACGGGCACAAACTGTAACACAGAACGTTCACTCTGAACATCAGGATACACTCTGGGACTGTGAGGGTGACCAAATACTGGCACAGATTGCCCAAGCAGTTTGTAGAGTCTCCACCCTTGGAGATATTCAAAAGCTGTCTGGACACAGTCATTGGCAAGCAGCTCTAGATGGTCCTGCTTGAGCAGGGGTTGTTGACCAGATGACCTCTGTAGGTCCCTTCCAACCTCAGCCATTCTGTGACTCTATGAAAACAAAAGATGAGATGAACATCTGTTTGAGATGACCTATACCAGATAAAGAGGTTTGCAAAGCACTGTAGTCAAACTTCACATAGATACTTTGACTGGTTTCCAGGTCAAAAAGGTATAATCATTAAAATTAGATACCAAATCACCATAATATTTGCCATTTATGATTTGCCCTGCTGTTTTCCTTTTAAATTAATTTCCATATATATTTTCCATTTTTCTGTATTTAATAGGATTGTGTCTTATTATGCAGGACTAGTTTACATAACCAGTATTCAGATTAAGTATACAGATTTCCTATTTAAATTTATAAATCATTGAGAATCATGGCCTGGGTGCATTGCCTCAGTTAACTGGTTTTTTTCTAATCCAAGTCTGGTATTTCACAGAGAAATAGAGTCTGTGAACATTTTTCTGATGAGATTTCTGCTTGAGAGAAATTGAAGTTGTTTTTATTTAATTTTATCTTGTTTCAGTTGTAATAATTTTTAAAAGGCAAGTTAGTCCACTCTTTCTTCCTTTTAACTGCTACCTCAGGTGAAGTGATTTCTTTACCACACTTGACTTTTCACTGTGCTCATTTTGCAGTTCTTCTTAAATTCACAGCTATATAATTAAGAGATGGCACAAAACCAGTAAATGACATTGTGTTCTTTTTATAAACTATGGAATTTTCTTGATTACTGCATACTTATCTACCTCCTACTCATATGCTGTAGGTGGTTTTTTTCCGTACTCTGTGTATGAGAAGGAAACCATCTGTATTTATCAAAATCTGTCTAATTCACATCTCTACTGGCACTACTTACAGTTTCATAAAGACGCTCACTACAGTGGCAACCTCTTCTCTATGCAGTGAGTGTACACAGCCAAATCCCGCTCATCATAAGATGAGCCTAACACCTTCAAAAATATTCATATGAGTGAGGTGAGAAGAAATTATATTTGTCTGCAAGTAGATACTCATTATTGTGCTTGCCATGTAATATCCATACATCTACAATAAACTGATTTTATGGAGGGAAACTTCTGCTTCACTGCTTTTGCAACCAAAAAGTTGTTTATTATTCCATTAATTCCAAGTCCAAGACCATTATGCAACCATTAAAAAGCTACACCTCAAACACATTTCTAATGGGCTGGTATTTATAGACAATAAGGAGGGCCAGTGTTTCGTCACAGTAAATTATACATGAAACGGTCTAGCCATGGGAGAAAAAAAAAGGCAAGTGTCACAAATTGCTAGTAAAACTGCCAGAGCTCACAGCCTGCGTTTTAATCAAAATATACTTTATTTCATTATAAAAATTGATTAAAAACATTTAACTAAATGTTTAAAAGAAAATGAAACTGCTGCTATAAATTATTTTTGGCATGCAAATGGGAAATAAGAATACCTTTTCTGCTTCACCTTTGCTAGAGAAAACTGTTTTAAAGCAACAGTGCTCAGCAAGCTGTTATCTAGTTTGAGGGAAATGGCATCCTAGAGCTAACAAATAAGTACTGAATTTTAGATAAGGTTTTTAAAAAAGAAAACTAAGCACAGAAATATTGATATTCCACTTTTATGCAATTAAGCACAAGATTTCTCTGCCACTCATGAGAGTCAGTTTTTAAAAGTGCACAAATACAGTATATACCTTTAAAATTACTTCTGAAGAAAGGGAGCACACACACTAGAAATATTCTACCACCATTACAGGTATAAACTTTTTAGAAAAGGTGATGGAATGCACACTCATTATTTTGCAGCAGAAACCACCAAAATCCACTGAAATTCACACCTTTTCACTGCCCTGAAAAAATGTTGAAATTAGCCCATCTATTTGACCTTGGTCTTGCAGACAGGTCCAGCAGCATCCCATCCGTCAGTTTACGGAAAAATAAATCTTACTAGTGCAGAATAAACCAAAATGGCAGACCTTGTCAATGGACTACCATACAGTTCTTACCTGGAAAGACACATCCTGCTTCTTGATGCTTGTAGAAGTGAGTTTATGGCTTGTATTTCTGCTCTTAAAATAGCATGTATATTACATTGGCTAAAAGGTAAATGAAAGGTGAATTTTTCATGGGAAACAAAAACTTTTATTAAACAATATATTGCCCATTTTGTTCAATTATATTTTGACATCTTTCAGGCAACTTCATAATTCTTTGCTCAAAAATGCTTTTATCTTTCTTGGCAAAAAATAGTTCCAAGAATGATTTGATATCCTCAACAGCATTGAAGGTTTTAACCATTCAAGGTGTTTTGTAAAGAACAAAACAAACAGTAGTCTGATGGTGCCAGGTCTGCTGAATATGTTGGATGTGGTAACACATCCCATCCAAGCTGCAACAAATTTTGATGAGTGACAAATGAGTGAGTATGTGGGATAGAGTTGTCATGGTGAAATGCAACACCTTTGAGATTCACCAATACCGGATGCTTCTGTTTGATGGCATCATTTAATTTATCCAGTTGACAACAGTGCATGTCCGAATTAATGGCTTGGTTCCTTGGAAGAAATGCAAAATACACAATCACAGAATCACAGAATATTAGGAGTTGGAAAGGACCTCGAAAGATCATCCAGTCCAACCCCCCTGCCAGAGCAGGATCACCTAAACTAGGGCACACAGGAACAATACTTTTGAAATTCCACCAGATTGACAGCATAACCTTCCTTTGCTGAATATCTGCTTTTGAAGTGTTTTGAGCTGGTTCATCATGCTTATTCCATGATCTTTTACATTCGTCGTTATTGTAGATGATCCATTTTTCATCACCTGTTACACTTTTCAAAAACAGGTAATTTTTCTCATGTTTCAAGAAAGAATGACAGATGCCAACGAGCTTAATGAGATTAATTTTTTGAGCTTCATGTGGTACCCAAATATTGACCTTCCTAACATATCCAAGTTCTTCTCAATGTTTTTCAACTCTCAATTTCAATATGCTAAGATTAAGATTATCAGCAATCTCTTATGTCATTAAATGCCAACTGGATTTGTTCAATGCCTTTATTTTGTCATTATCAACTTCGATTGGCCTTCCTGAGCATGGTGCATCTTTAACATCAAAATCTCCTGACTGAAATTTACCAAACTGATTTTGACACTGCCGTAGTTTTAAGGCATCTTCATACGCATCACATAACTTTTTATGAGCTTGCACAGCATTTTTTCCCTTTCTGAAGTAATACATAAAGATATAACAGAAAAGTTCCTTTTGATTTTCTACATTGAAAGTGACACCAAATAAATAATTGTTAATGAAATAGTGTTTTGTTTTGTTTTTTTCCTAAAACAACCTTGAACTGTCATCTGGCAAGTTACATAAAGGATTTGTGGTTTAAAACGAAGTTATTTATATTTCAAGACATGTATATCCATCTTTTTAAAAAACCCCACAATTACTTTTTGGCCATCCCAATATAAGGTACTAGTAATGACATTAAATCCTTCTATCCTCTTGAAGCAGTATGTCTAATTTGCAGAGCCTTGGTTCAGTAAACTTCACCATTAAGATAAAAGAGTTGTCACTCCACCACCTTGCAAATGGTACTTGATGATCTTACTTTTCCAACCTTAATAATTCTATGAGTCTATAATCTACTGAGAATAACACACTAAGGAGCATTGAAAGAGGAATTCTTTGCACTTCATTAACACAATGCATAAAGGCTCCTCATTTAGCCCAAATGTCAACTATGTGGAGCAATTGTACACAGCTCTTGCACAATTTATCAAAAGAGGAGAGAGGGAATTTTCAGCAAATAACTGCTGTGTTCCACTGGACATTGTCAAATATGCTTTTTTCTCCACTCCAAGGCAATGCAAACCTTGCCATCTGTCAGCTTGCACTATCTTCTTTCCATTTCACTTGAGCATGTTTCTTCTGGGCTACTGATTTATACTTATTTTTTTTCTGCTGATACTGTTTTTTACCTCAGTTGAGCAAGAGGTAAATCTGTCTCAATCAATGTATGTGACAAACAATCCTTTTTACTTTATAAACTAAGAACTATATTGACCATGAAACTTCAAGAAAGGTGTGGCAACTCCTTGACAACTTATAGTCTGAACTAGGGAAGACTTTCCATCACATTTCTGAGGAAAAGTGTTTAGGTTGAAGTTATTTAGACTTGGTTCTAACATTACTTTTAAAGTGTTTCTATACATTTGTACCTATATACACATACTAACTGACCACTCAGAAATGCCCTGCTTGTAAGGGTGAAATTTTGCTGGAAACATGTAGTTCCCAAGTGCTCTGTGGTCTCTAGAAGTCTTAAAGTGAAAACTTGGGTTTGTCTTAGAGTTCCTTAAGAAAAATAACATTTATTGATTTATTTATTTGTTTACTTACTTAGTTACTTTTACATTACCAAGATGTAAAGGATTTGTAAGGATCTATTTAATTCCAGAACCTTAAAGAGATATTTTGGTTTTCCTCCTCAGATGACAAAATATGTTCAACAGCAAAAACATCAGGTTCGTTTAAATGAGGGCATAAGGGAGGAAAAAAAGAAATTTAAAAAGGTGGTTTTCTGTTGAGAATATGCTCAGAGTAGAACTGCAAAGCAAGATCTTCTCTATAGGTTTTCCAAGCAACTTGGAAAACAAGGGAGGAAGCTGATAGCTTCATTTTTCATAAATCGGCCTCAATTCTCATCATACTGTAAGAGAAAGGAAGCCTTATCCTACTTTTCCCTCTTCAATCAATTGAAATGTTCCTGAAGAAGTGCAGAAATGTGTACGCAAATCCCTTGGCTACTGAAGGCTCCTGGCACAGCCTTCTCCTCCAATTCCTTCACTATGGTCAAGAAAGGACTTTAAAAATTTCAGTCTACCGATGCAGTTATTAAAGTACACCAGTATGTCTCCCAAAATGAAGTTTATAATTATGTCATTCCTACATTTTCAATGAAAAAATTTGCTTGTTTCCTGTTGTTCACGGTGACTCAGATACATCACGGTTATCTTCCGAAGTCTTCTTAGAGGCATCTTCCTGTTGAAATCGATATAGTTCACAGAGAATTCAACAAAGGTGACAAGACAGTATCTGGTCTTGAAATATGAACATTATTAATTTTAGAGAAAATTATTTTAACTTGTTTTGTTTTGTTTAGAAATAACTTCCACTGTGAGTTTCTAGTGTGTATATAAATATATATGTGCATGTATATACATACATGTATGTGTGTATAGATGCATATCTTCACATATTTGCCTATGTGGTTTGAGTTAATTAAAAGATGGGGAAAAAATGGCTTAAATTATCATTCAAGAGTTTTAATCACTTTAATATTCAGATGCCACATAAAGATATTAATACAATACCTCACGGATCATTCACATGACACAGGGTACAATGTTTTGTTTTATTTTTCTTCTGTTTATAACAAGGATTGTGAATAACAGAAAATAGAAAATAAACTGTCTCCATTTAAGGGTCAGAGAGAGAGA
>NW_010182295.1:639-17912 GCF_000695765.1 Mesitornis unicolor | reverse complement strand
GGAAGGGCCGCTGCGCCCGGGCTGCACTGCGCTTGGGGCCTACTAGGCCGTGGGTTGAGGAACCCCTCGGGTGGGGACCTGGCGGGACCGGGGATGCCCGGGGAGGGCAAGGGCCCGTGGGGAGACCTCGTCTCTGCTTTTCACACCGCTGTGCTCACTGTGTGTGGGCGGTGGGAGATTTAGGCCACCCTGAGAGGCCCCGATGTCTTCAGGGCTGGAAGTGAGAGGGAACCCCAGCGCGATCTTCCTTTCATAAGGCCAGGCCTCTCCCGTGGGAGCCCCTGTTTCAGCCAGGCGGCGTGAGGGGATCCAAACCTGCCACAAGCCTTGGGGAGGGGATGTCCGCCTGCCTTCAGCCCCTGGGAGGGAACCAGTCCATCCCAGCGGCCTCCTGGGGCTGGGTGATGGGGGTGCAGGCATCTCTCCCTCCTTTCTTTCCCCCTCTTGTCCTGCCCTGTTGCTTCTCAGCTTCCTTGGGAAGGGGTTGTCTGTTTCCAGACTGGCTCCCACGCTGTCCTGCTGGAGTGACTGCTGCCATCTGCTCTGGATGGAGAAACAGCCCTTCCTGTGACTGTGATGCTGGAGTCTCTGATGACTCCCACGTAACTTGGTGATTTTAGAGGTGTTGCTCAGTTTGCATAGCACGGCAGCGAGGTCTGTCGGCCTTTATGGTTCCTGCAGGATCTGGTGTTGGGAAGGCCACGACTGGCTGGGTGAGGTGGCTGCCAGCGGTGTAGCCTGACTGGAGAGCCAGGCCAGTTTAAACACCTCCAGTGACAGCCCGGCCCGCTGCCAGCCCTGCAGGGCTGGGCTTTTCTGCTTCCTTGGCTGATCTTCCCTTCACCTGAAGCCATTTGCTGAGCAGTGAGCAGTGCTGGGAGAGGTCAGGAGCAGAATGGCTGCCCGGGAGGGAGGTGGGGTGCTTATTTCTGTGGTTTATTCTCAGCTACTGGTGGTTGTGAGGATGGTGAGGGCTCTGGAGAACAAGCCTGATGAGGAGCGGCTGAGGGAACTGGGCTTGTTTAGCCTGGAGAAGAGAAGGCTGAGGGGAGACCTCATCACCACCTACAACTGCCTCAAGGGAGCTTGTAGAGAGGTGGGTGCTGGGCTCTTCTCCCAGGTGATGGGGATAGAACAAGGGGAAACGGCACCAAGCTGTGCCAAGGGAGGTTCAGGTTAGAGATAAGGAGGAAGTTCTTTCCTGAGAGGGTCGTCAGAAGCTGGCACAGGCTGCCCAGGGAGGTGGTGGAGTCACCATCCCTGGATGTGTTTAAAGAGCGGGTAGATGAGGTACTTAAGGATATGGTTTAGGGGGTAGACAGGAGCGGTTGGACGTGATGATCTCAGAGGGCTTTTCCAACCGAGCGATTCTGTGTGATCTGTGTGTGTTGTGTTCCTGTCAGACTGAGCCAGGCTTGAGACTCCTCCTCTCCGATAGCCTTTGACGCTGGTACTAGGCAGGTCATTTGGTGTCCACTTCCACAGAGAACAGGAGAGTAGAAGGTGCTTTGGGCTTTTAATTGTTGTTATTTATTTTGGGAAACACTCCCTGTCAACCCAGGCAGTTCTTGGATAAAGATTTGAGGGCTTGCAGACACCCCTGCCTCCACCAGACCTGTTAGGAGAAGTTCTCTGGGGTAATGTCTAGCCAAGATCTTGTTACGCTGTTGGGTTTAATTTCTTTCCCTGCACTTGGATGAGGGAGGTTGGTAAAAGAGCTTCAAAAGAGCTGCCTTATGTGGAAAGGCTGAGGGAGCTGGGGCTCTTTAGTTTGCAGAAGAAGAGACTGAGGGGAGACCTCATTCATGTTTATAAATATTTAAAGGGTGAGTGTCACAAGGATGGAGCCAGGCTCTTCTCGGTGACAAACAATGATAGGACAAGGGGTAACGGACACAAACTGGAACACAGGAGGTTCCACTTCAATTGGAGAAGAAACTTCTTCTCAGTGAGGGTGACAGAGCACTGGACCAGGCTGCCCAGAGAGGTTGTGGAGTCTCCTTCTCTGCAGACATTCAAAACCCGCCTGGACGCCTTCCTGTGTAACCTCATCTGGGTGTTCCTGCTCCGGCAGGGGGATTGGACTGGATGAGCTTTGGAGGTCCCTTCCGATCCCTGACGTTCTGGGATTCTGTGCAAAGACTCTTTTCCCTTTTATTACAAGAGGACAGCGAAGCAGCAGGGAAATCGCCTCCTCTCCAGGCTCCCAGCAGCTCTGATTTGTGATAAGGCGCTGGCGTGCAGGAGAGGCTGGATTCTGGAAAATACCCCCGAACGTTAATTTACACTCCATGAGATTTTCTTTTCTTTTGCTCAGGCTGGTTAATAAAACCTGTTAGGTTTGTTAGGACATGCTTAAAGTGCTTAAGCAGCTCTGGGAATAAATGAGAGTTTTTCTGCGCCTCCCTGAGGCGTTTCCATTCCTATCAGCAGTTGTTCGTTCCGTTTGAAGGATTGCTGGAGGAGCAAACGTTAAATGACTCTGCTGCTGCTGCTGCAGCTTCAAATGGGATTGGTTTCCTTTGGGTTGTGATTGGATTCTTGATTTGGCTGAACGGAAAAGGCGGTGGGGTGGAGGGGAGGGGAGGGTCCTGCTTTCCCCAAGGTGTTTTAAAATACATCCGCCTTTTTCTTTCAGTAGGAAACTGAGAGCCTTTCACTGCTCCGCCGGGTGAAATGCAGCTTTCTACCTCAATGATTGTCTTCTCTAGGAAATGAAGAAGGGTCTCAGTTAGAAGCTGTGAGCATTGGCAGGTGCAGGGGCCTTAACCACAGACAGGGCAGGTGCTGGGAAGAGGCCGTGCTGGTCTGGTCAGAGGCGAATTGAATGGAAACAGGATTCCTGTGCAGCTACTTCTGCTCTCAGCATTGGTGACTGGGTAAAAATCCTCCCTAAAAAGAGTAATTTTTGTATTCTCCAGCACCAACTTCACCCAAATTCAGCTTCCCTTCCTGCACCTTACCCCGCTGCTGCCAGCACAGAGCACTCTGGGGAGCTGACAAGGGGCCAAGCTGCCCAGGGGGCTTTGTCCCTTTCCCTGTGTGTCTGCAGGAGCGGCACAGCTCAGCGTGCAGTTTGGGCAGGTGCTTCCCTGCTCTGGCAGATGGGCATTTCAGAGCTTTTCCTGGGTTACCTGTACATGTTTCTCACTTGAAAAACTCGTGTTGGTTCCTACGATTTTGTAGCAAACTTTGATTCCTGTAATGCTGCTTTCTGAGAGCGGGTTTACACAGCCATCCCACGTTTGAATCAAGCTCTTTATAGCTCGTGTTGTGTTTCACAGCTTCCTCATCTGATATTTGCAACTTGGGTTTAATGGGCTTTTGGAAGAAGTGTAACCTGCAGATGGCTGCGCTGTGTCTGTCAGGTGGCCCTTCCGAGGTCTTAAATCCTGTTTGTGTCTGGCTTTCAAAGCAAAAGCCTGGCTGATCATCGCAGGAGCCAGTAAGAGAAACTCATTACTTCTCTCGGTGCTTTGAAATCCTTCCAGAAGAAGTAGATACAGGCAAGCTGAGTGTTACTGCCTTAATTAATTCCTAGATATGAAAACAGAGGACAGGGGGATATAACACAGTGCTCTTAATTTACTGCTGCGGCCTCACAGGCCGAGTGATTCCACCTCTTTCCCCGGCTGCCCTCAGAGGCAGTCAGACTGTACAGTAAATGGTAATGCACTTTGCTTCCTTTTCAGACCAAGAACTTGGACTTCCGCCGAAAGTGGGACAAAGATGAATATGAGAAACTCGCAGAGAAGCGGCTCACAGAAGAGAGAGAAAAGAAAGATGGTGCGTAGTGTACTGACTCTAGGCTGGCTCTGCTCGTTTGGCAGTGAGTCACACAGACCCTTTGAGGTTGAGAGGGAGAGAGGAGCTAGAAGTGAAATCCCAGAGGGAAATAGCAGCAGTTCAAGGCTGGTTTGCTCCCATCCTTTTTCCCTGTGCTGGCCACTGAATATAATTTTTTGAAAAAAGTAATTGCTGACAACCTTTGCCTCTGCCTGTTCTTTGGGGAGGGAGAGGAGCAATCAGCCCCTGGAAACAAGAAGATCTCAGAGTATGACCTATGTCAGAGCTGAAGATACCTCACAAATCTACCTGGTTCTAATAGGGACCAGGAAATGGTGAGGAGGAAATCATGGCCTTTACACAGAATCACAGAATCTCAGGAGTTGGAAGGGACCTCGAAAGCCCATCCAGTCGGACCCCTGCCACAGCAGGATCACCAGAGCAGTCACACAGGAACACGGCCAGGGCTTTGGGTGTCTCCACACAAGGAGACTCCACAACCTCTCTGGGCAGCCTGGGCCATGCTCCAGAACCCTCACACTCACAAAGTTTGGCCTCATCTTCAGCTTGAACCTCCTGTGCTCCAGCTTGGGACCATTGCCCTTGTCCTGGCATTGGACATCCCAGAGCAGAGCCTGGCTCCTTCCTCCTGACACTGCCCTTTCCAAATGGATCCCCAGGAATGAGGGCACCCCTCAGTCTCCTCTGCTCCAGGCTATAGAGCCCCAGCTCCCTCAGCCGCCCCTCATAAGGGAGATGCTCCACTCCCTCCATCATCTTTGTGGCCCTGCTGGACTCTTTCAAGCAACTCCCTGTCCTTGAACTGAGGGGCCCAGAATTGAACACAATATTCCAAATGTGGTCTCACCAGGGCAGAGTAGAGGGGATTTAAATCTTTACTGATTTAAAAAAAAAAGCACAATTTCATTAATCAAGTAGTTCCCAGGTTCCTGGCAGCCCTGCTTCATCAAGGGCAATGTGAAATCCAGTGTGTCAAGCTTGACCTTTTCCGCTAAACACCTGGGATTTTTGCTTGTGTTTTAGGCAAGCCAGCTCAGCCTGTCAAAAGGGAGCTTCTGCGGCACCGAGACTACAAAGTGGACCTGGAATCGAAGCTGGGGAAAACCATCGTCATCACCAAAACCACCCCTCAGTCAGAGATGGGAGGGTAGGTCCTGCTTGTTTTGTGAGGTGTCAGAGTGGTGCTGGTGAGGCAGGGACTGTGGTACCGCAGTGAGCCCTTACACTGCACCGTGTGGTGAATTCCTCCAGTGTTTTGAGCCTGGTGTGACAGCACTGCGCTGTATTACACCAAAACTGGGTCTTCTGGGGTAACATATGGAAGAGACACAGCAGGCTGAGCCCCTCCCACCATCATTGATATCAGTGTTGCTTTTCCCACCTGTAGAAACAGCCAAGGCAGATTGCTGCTGTCTGCTTGGGTTTTGTTAGCCAGGAGTTCTGCTTGCAGTGAGAGCCTCTCTACTGATTTCAGTTTCTGGTTTGGATGTCTGCACTGGAAATGGGAGAAACATCCACGTACCTGTCCTTAGGAATGGTATTGGGTCACTGTGTGGATCGTGTTCAGCCAAAGGCAGAAAGGATTCTTAGCTCATCCTAAGCTGTCAAGAGGTTGAAAAGGATCCATTAAGTTTGTGCTGTCATAAGCGTAAGCCTGTCAGTGTCTCACCTAATAGCAGCAGTGCAGCCCTGAACAATGTGGTTTACAGAGTAAATTTGGGAGCTTTTGATCCAGCCCATAAATGTGGCTGAAACCTGCTGTTCTGGCAGCATTCTCACTAGTTCCCGGTGTGTAGTTTGAGCTTCCGAATGCTGCTGCATCCCTGGGACAAACCTATGCACAGCTCCTGTTTTTTTTTCACTGGCCCAAGACTCCAGGGATGGAAATGCAGGCCCTGGCTGGGTTTTGGCAGCAGCTTTTAGGATGGGCAGAAGGCACTGCTGTATAAAGCTGGGAGTTGCTGCTGCAAGGTGGTGATGGGAATGGGAGGATGTACCCTGCAGCCAGGTGAGAGCCATCAGCCGGCTGCAGTCAGGAAACCTGGGCTCAGATCAGCTCATAATTTGGTTTCTGTCATCTGTCAGAGGGGTGTTGGCATAGGGGTTGGTACATCTCGTGTTAACCCAGGCAGCTCTGTCAATCTGGGGTGCACCCTTGCACATTTTTTCACCGGGGCGCTCTGTCATGGATGTAGCTTCCCTCTCGCCCTGGAGAAAGGACCTATGTCCCAATTGACCTGCAGATTTCACACTGTGGGTTATCTCAAGCAGTTGTTCTGTGAGCTGAGCTTTGTCGCATGCTTTGGAGTTAATTTTTTCTCTCTCTCCTGCCAGATATTACTGTAATGTATGCGACTGCGTGGTGAAAGACTCCATTAACTTCTTGGATCACATCAATGGCAAAAAACGTAAGGCTCATTTTTCTGCCTTGTTGGAGGGTTGGTTGAGTGGGAGGGCTCCTGCGACGCTGTTCCCTTCATGCATCGCCAGTGTCTGAGGGCTGAACACTTGCACACGGATCAAAGTGTGATTTGGAGATCGGGGTGGAGGCCATGTTTGCTTGTAAGAGCTGTGGAGGGTGCTGCCTTTACGTCCTGGCACCTTCCAGTTCCCAGTTCATCATCCTGTTCCCTCACTGGGTTGTACTTGAAGCAGAGGGCTGTGCCCTTGCTGAACTGACTTTCATTTCACGACTGTGGGCGTTGCTTCTTGGCATGTTCAGAGAGTGGGGAAAGTGGAGAAAGTAAAGGAGCAGCAGGACACGCTGACACACCCCTGGCACGTTGGTCTGCTCCTAAAGGTGATTCTGGCTCCCTGTGGAAGCCAACCAGTGGCCCCTTTACAAAAGGGGAGTGATGAATGCGATCCAGCCCTGCACATGTGGCTGTTTAAACCTTTTGAGAAATGGGGGTTTCACAAGAGGACCTGAGGGCCAGTTTTCTGTAGCTAGGGAAGGAAAACTCAGTGCATTAAAGCCTGGTGCTTTTATGTGAATGGGCAGAGGACACTGAAGTGCTTTGTTCGACATCTTGGGAGATCAGCAATAAGTTCATGTGAGAGAATCTGGAGTCAAAAATCCTGGCACAACGTTGTGCATGGGCCTGAGATGAAAGGTTGAGCTGGGGTTGGAATGTGGCTGATAGCTCTTTGGTATAATATGATTTCCAGAGTAAGTTTGGGAGCTTTTGATCCAGGCCATAAATCTGCCCAAAACCTGCCGTTCTGGCAGCACTGTCACAGTTCCTGGTGTGCAGCTTCAGCTTCCAAGTGCTGCTGCAGGGTTGTGAGGGCTGGAGACATTGCTGGGACTGGCACCTTCAACTGGGCCTTACTCATGAGCACACACTTGGGAATCTGCTCTAAGCAGACACCAAATCAGAGGCTTGGCTTAATATTTCATGTCTCTGCTTTAGCTGGAAATGTCCTGTGCAAGCAGGAACTCTTACTGAGAGCCACTGCTGTCTTGTTTAGTTTCTCCCACAGCTGAGAGGTGCCAACTCGCTGGTTTTATTCTGTCCCCTTTTCCAACACCCCAACCCTTGTTTTTTCTCTGGTCCAAGATTAAATTTCCTGAAGTGTCAACACCAGCATGATGTGGAGTATCCTAATAGAGAACCCTAAAAGAACAGGCTGTGTCCTCGTTACAAGTAACGTACGCGTCATTGAAGTCACTGCCAGTTTGGGTTATGGTGCTACCCTAAAGCTCATCCCCTCTGCCATAAGAAATCCCAGGAAGCTGTTTTGAGGAGACTCATGGCAGGCAGGGAGAGACTGTCATGCTGAGATTCTTTAACTGGGACAGGGCTATGTGCAGACCATTAAAGGCCGTGAGCATTGCTGAACGCAGCTGATTCCACTCCTGTTCTCTAGACCAGAGAAATCTGGGCATGTCCATGAGGGTGGAGCGCTCCACGCTGGACCAGGTGAAGAAACGCTTTGAGGTGAACAAGAAGAAGATGGAGGAGAAACAGAAGGACTATGACTTTGAGGAGAGGATGAAGGAGCTCCGCGAGGAGGTGAGTCTGGGCCAAGCCCTCCAGAAACACATTTTATAAGGAAATCAACCCTGGTTCCTAATCTTGTTCTGCAGAAGCCTTGTTCTTGGTAGCACAGGGTGCTTGTCTGCTGCTACGAGTGGGTTTTATTTCTTTGTCATTTGCTTTTTAAAACATTTGCTGCTGCTGTCCCTGGAACCTGCTTTCTCCTCTTTCTGTGTGAGGATAACTTTTGATGCTTCAGGTTTCCACTGAGAGCAGCACAGCCCTGACCATGCACCTGGGTTTTGTCTCCCATTAGTTATGTTTGACCTTGTGTGCTCTCATAAGCAGATGTATGTGTTGTCCCTCGTCTTCCAGCAGTCTGTCACGTTTCTCAGGATTGCTGAGGATTCTTCTCCATGCAGCACATTCCTTCTGTGCAGCCTCCCCGAGTGTGGAAGGGCTTTGTGAGCCATGTGCTGTACTGTGAGATGTAGGGGGGGGGCAATGAAAGACAGCAGATTCTCAAACCCGTGCTTAGGTGTCGGCCCCCTGACGTGAATATCAAGGAACCTGACACGGCTCTGACAGTCGAGGAGCTTCTGTGGATGCTTCTCCTCCATCAGCAGTCGCATAACAACCAAACGTGAGAAATCGCTGCCTGTTTGAGTCTCCCTGCCCAAGCCCCGAGCTTCACTTCGCTGCAGGGGTGCTCTGCTGGGGTGCACACAGAGCAGCGCAGGGCGTGCTGGGGGTTGAAAAACTGCTGGTAATTAACGTATGGGAACAAAGAAACCGGCAGCAACTTTTGGTGTAGCTTTCTCCAGGGCACAGCTGTCTTCAGTAGCTGCGGTGCAGCGGACGGTGATGGGAATGGCAGGAGCAGTTGCTAAGTTGGGAGCTGAAGCCACGCTTCTGTGTCGCCCGGTACAAGGCTGGCGCTGTTCCAGGGCTTGTGATCCTCGCAGAGCAAAACACTTTGATTAGAGCAGAGCAAGCTCTTTGATGCCAAAACCCCCCAAAGCCTCTCAGAGCTTCAGCTTCTGTTCCAGTGAGCAGCTGTCACTCGGCCAGGCTGAAAGCCAAGAGGCAGTGGCATTCAGCATCGCAGTCACTGAAACATGGCATCGTACGAGGGGAAGGCCTCCTGCTTTCAAAACAGCTTCTTACTGCCTCAGTGTTGATTCCAGACAAAACCTCTGATGTTTGTTTGGAAGAGAGAGCTTCATAACACTGCTGTTTGGCTACATCTTGTGTGTGTGGCTCCCCTCTTGGGGTGGTGTGGAGACAGTGGGAAACCTGCTCCTGGGAGACTGCAGGCCAGGATTTCTGCTGGCTGTTTTATTTCCTCGGACACAGCTTGGGTGCTGTTGGTAGGACTTGGGTGAACTGTGCAGTGCTCAGTGACTCAAAAGCTTGCTCAGCTCAGGAGGTTCAAATTATTTTGCTGATCTGTCCCTTGCTGCAGGAGGAGAAGGCCAAAGCCTACAAGAAGGAGAAGCAGAGAGAGAAGAAAAGGCGGGCGGAGGAAGATTTGACGTTTGAAGAGGATGATGAAATGGCAGCTGTGATGGGTTTCTCTGGTTTTGGCTCAACCAAAAAGAATCACTGAGCAGCTCTGGACTCTCCTCTTTCTTGAAACAGATTGTTTTTACCCAGGGGACTCTGGATAACTCTTAAAAGACTTGATTGAGGACTTGTATGTAAATGTCCCAGTAGAAGTTGGCTGGAGGAGTTGAAAAGCGTTTCCATGCTCTGCCTGTGCTGCAGAACAAGCTCCGCCTCTCATTAGCTTCCCATCTCCTTCTGTGTCCTAGATCTGGCTGCTCACCGCTGCCCTGTGGCCCTGTGTGTGCAGGGAAGTGTTCTGCTGGGTACCTTTTCTTTGTGTCAGTAAAGTGCAGCGGCTCTGTACAGACAGCCTGGGTCAGGATTAATCCAATTGTCAACCGGGCATCGTTGTTGCAGGCCTTGCTTGTTCTAGTTGTCAGCAAGGCTGCGTTTGAGACGCAGGGAGTGATTCAGGGCTTGATTTCTGTTGTGGATTGTGGAAGTGAAGGAAATGTGCCGCAGCGAGCGGAGGTGAGCGCTGCAACCCGCATCCTTCCGGCTTGCGCTGAGCGAAGCTGGTGGCTGCGTGGAGTCTGGGTCGCTGAAACTTTCCTGTGTATTTTATCTGCGAGGGGGGGCCCTTCCCCGCTTTTCTTTGTGTTTCGTCCCATAACGTTGGTATCTTTAAGGAGGGGGAGGAATTCCTCCCCGTGGCTGGTCTAGGATAGAGCCAATGAAAGCAAAGTGTGTGCAATTCGCCAGAAAATAAATGGATCGTTTTAATGGGTCTTTTGGTGGGAGCTGGAGTCCTTCTTTGCTTTGGGAGCATCTTCTTCCCACCGGGAAGAGCTGCTGATCCCTCCCAAGGTGCACAGAGCTGGTAGTGGCCTTCTGGGGACCTCAACAGCAGTGGCAAAGGCAAGGCTTGTGCCCCCCTCTCTCTTTGCAGGTCCCTGCTCAGCTGCCAGCTCTGCTCTGCTCTGCTCTGCAGGCAGTTGGTGTCATTCTTGGGGTTTTAAAGTAACTCTGGAGATGGGTGTAAGAAGCTGGGAGGAGGGAGGGGAAGGGGGAAAGGAAAAAGGAAAATGAGAAAGGAATAAGGAAGGACAGGACCAGGGACCTGCATTTCCATGAGGCAATCCAAGAGCAGGCTGGGCTGCTTTCCAGAATTTACCAGCCTTGGTATATTAAGGGCCATTTTTTTTCCTGTCTGCTGGCTATCGGTGTCTTTTCACCTCTGCCCTCCCCTAAATACACTTCATTTCTGCTTTTATTTACCTCAGTCAAACCTTGTGTGACTCATTTCTGTCTACAGTTAGGATTTATACCGTGCGTGGCTGGGTTTTCGTAGCTCTGTCTCACTCTCCTCTCTCTTTTTATGTATACTGATGAGATCCTTGCTCTTGTCCTTCTCCTTGCTCGTATGAAATTTCCGACCCGAGGAAGGCTGCAGTGTGTTTAGCCTGCTCTTTCTAATACATCTAGAACAAATCCTGTAATGCTTTGCCGCTGTTTTAATTCCTTAATCTTAGACTGCTGACAGCTTCATTGCCTCGGGTCTTTCCGCTTCAATTCAGATTATAATCCCCGTTGAAGATGCTATTGAAATGATATATAGCCAGTCAGATCCAACTGTCCTTGGAGGTTTGACCCTTTTAACTTGGCAATCCTTTGACTTCGGCGAGCGCTCTGCGAGCACACGAGCTGGAGAGGCGACTTTCATTCCAGCCACGTACCCTGGCGCTGTTCAGACTGCGGCACGTGGCTCCGGCTGCACGGGAGAGAGGAGACGCTTCTGCCTCTCTGCCCTCCGGGGTGCGAAAGGGATGCTGCCGTGGTTTCAGACGCATTAAAAGTTTAGGACGTTTCAGACAAGATTTAGCAGCAGCCATTTTAGCCCAGCCACCAGCTCTACACACAACCAGACCCCCGCTGCAGCCTGAGCTGGGTTTGGGCTTTTGGGGAAGGGGCAGGGGCTGCCGTGCACCTTCTCTCTTCCCCATGTTGTGCCCTTGGAGCCAGTGGCCGCTGCCTGTGCTTCCCCATGGAGCATCCCGCTGTTCTTCTCCATCCCGGTGCACCCAAGGGGTGAGGTGTGAAATGGGCAACCCCAAAAAAACCTTCCAGGCCTGACCCAGCCTATCCCAGCGCCTCTGCTGCTGCTCCCCAACCTGGGAAATGAGGAGGAAACCCCTCTGTGGAGCAGCCGAGTGGGAGAAGGCTTTCGGTAATGAGATTTCTCTTTGGAAAAAAGCTTTTGGTACCCAAATGCCATCATCCTGGGGCCATCTGCATCCTCTGGGTCCAAGCCCCAGCATCTCTGCGCTGCTGCCGCCGGTCCCAGCACTGGGGCTGCTCTCGTCGGGGGAGCGGGGGCTCTTTGTCTCAGTGGCTTTGCTGGGAGCAGTGGTGTGTGCGGCAGCAGATACAAGCTGGATTCCCAGCAGTGAGAGCTGCCTCTAGCCAAGGATGAAAAGCTGGTTTCATGGGAGGAAATAATATTTAGAAAAGAGACGGATACCATTCCCTGCACCCTCCAGGTTAACCCTTTGCTCCCACCACTGCTTAGTGCTGCTGGGGGGTGTTAACCCTTTGCTCGCTGCCCCCAGAGCTGGAGCAGTGGATCTCCATGGCTCTTCATCAGCGCTCTCCATCTCCATGTCAAATCCGAAGGCTGCTGATGCTGGATGTGCCCGTGTGGGTCAGGGCTTGGGGTTTTAACTGGAGAGAGGGAGAACCCTCCTCTGTGACTCTGTGAACCCAGCTCTGCAGCTCTCCTGCCTGCGTCCCCCCACCAGCAAACAGGACAGGGGTGCTCTGTGCCTGCTGATTCCCAATTTGCCCTTGCCAGAAGGGAATGCAGCTCTTCCACACAATAAAACTGGGAGCTGGTGGACTGAGGGGCATTCCTCCTGGTTCCCACGTCCAGGCTGGGGTATCCTGCCTGGTCTCACCATGAAAGTGTTTTGAGCTGGAGCCAGCGTGGTGCTTGTTCTCAGCGCCTGTGCAGAGGATGCAAGGCTCCACAGAGCAATTCCTCGCAGTGTGAGGCTTGGGGGACCTGGGGAAGGATCTCCTGGGTCAGCAGAGCTGCCTGCACCCCCTCTGTCCCAGACTGCTCAGCCTGAACCGGTCTGCTACTGCTTCACCC
The DNA here is from genome assembly GCF_000695765.1 of Mesitornis unicolor. Lineage (NCBI taxonomy): Eukaryota > Metazoa > Chordata > Aves > Mesitornithiformes > Mesitornithidae > Mesitornis > Mesitornis unicolor. The sequence goes on along the minus strand of NW_010182295.1, from coordinate 5,426 downwards.
CATTAAATATTGATGGCAGTGCTGGAGAAGCACTAGGGCATGAACCCCAGAGAAAACACAAATCTCTCTTGACCCCACCACTTCCCTCCAGCCATCTTCTCCCCTGGCCTCACCCTGGGAGGGAGGACTGAAGCCTTGAGGAGAGACTGAGCACCAACTCTCACGCTTTTCCCCCTTCTTCCTTTCAGAGGGACCTGAGAGGCTGCTGTGTCCCCCCTCAACCCTGCCTTCTGCTGCTCTCTCACCTTCCCCTCCCTCTCTTTGGGTCCTGCTCAGGACTCAAGCAGCAGCAGCAGAACCCAGCCCAGCATTCCCACCATCCCAATACAGTGACTGGGAGCAGGGACCTGGAGTGATCCTGGAGAGGAAGGGGTCCTGTGTCTCACACTGCCTTGGCCAGCTGAATCATTACCTGCTTCAGTGACTTTAGTAGCAAACACACCCAGCTTTTTAGCAATTTACACCAGTTTTACATCCTGCCCTCCCCAAAGAGAGGTTTAGGAGCTTGGCAGAAGCTCCAGTCCTCCCACTGCTCAGGCCATAAGTTAGGCAGCCGCTTTTGCAATCTTTAAGCTAAACAGCATCCACAGGCGATACCCCTGGAGGCTTCCCCCTGAGGTTGTATCACCAAACCCCCACTCTGCTGGGGATGGGCTCTGAGGCTCCTGGACCTCCCACACATCAATCAACCTTCTGCTGTGGCACCACCACACACAACCCTGGAGCCAGTATTTCTGCCCCTCTTCCCTATTGCCACCTACTAAGTGCCACTGTGATCAGCCAACCCTTGGCCCAACCCATAGCCTGTCCTGTTTTCCTCACCCGAGGGGACAAAGTGTCCCCAATCTGAAAGCCCAATCTGCGCAAGGGCAAAGGTCCAACCCCTGGTTGGAGCTGATGTCTTCACAGATGGGAGTAGGAAAGAATGGGAGGCATGGGCAGGGGAAGATGAGGGAGTCACTGAGCTGGGGAGTCTTTGCTTCCCATCCAGAGCTTGGGTGGGAAACTCAGGCAGTCATTTTGCAAAAAGGGCCACGCAGGGAGCTGAAGATGCCAGCAGCAAAGTGGTGCTTGGCCTGAGGCAGTTGGGCCGCTCTCCGCACCCTCAGTACTCAGGGCTGAGCCAGGCCAAGCCACAAACGGGGCCAAGAGGGGAGCCAGGGTGCCCTTGAGTGCTCCAAACTGGGAAGGAGCCCGCCCCAGTGGCTCCCCCCGTCGCTGTCAGATCTGCTGCCGCAGCCAGGTTAGGCTGGAGGGCTGCTGGAAGGACGGATGGGGGCTGCTGGGCTCGGTGGCAGGCTCCTGAGCCACGGGGAGGTATTTCTTTGTCGAGAGCAAAGTAAAAAACCATCATCAGCCAGAGAACAAACAGCTCGGGGCTGGAGAGGGATAGGGGAGATGGGGAGGAGCGGGGGGAGCGTGGGGACAGGGCGTCCGCAGGAGGTTTTTCGGGGACGTGTGATCTCAGAGCAAATTTCTGCTGTTGGCTGCGCACCAGTGGCACCATTTCCCCAGCTCACGCGTGCTCCCCATCGCCCAGCGCCTGGGGGGGCCGGGGCCGCTCTGCGAAGATGGTCCCTGCTCGGGGAGCGTGTGATCCGCCAGGCAGCCGGGGAGCCCCGGGGGCACTGCCGTGCCTTTGTTCCTCCTTCTCTTTCTTTTCCACCTTCAGATTTTTTTTCTCCCCTCTGTTTTCAGCCTGCTGTGTATGCAGTTTCCCCCCCCTCCCCGCTCCTTTCCACCCACAGTTCCCGGCTTGATCTTCCTTCCCCTCTACAAATATCTGTTCCTTAGGCTCCTTCTCCTCTCTGACCGCCTTTCCCCATCAGCATCGCTCCCCAAACTTGATCTTTTTTCCCTCCCTTGCCCCTCTCCCTGTTTTCCCACTCCTCTCCCCTTCCCTCCAGCCGCTCGGGCTCCTGTTCGCTCGCTCTCCGTCTCCCCTTCCCTGACAGTTTGGGGGAAATCTGTCTGTGTCAACGCACAAATTCCATTATTTATTGGCTGAGCGGAGCGAGGTCCTACACTCGTCTGTAATTGTCTGTAGATCAAAGCGCTCGCTGATGGCAGCTTTGCCTTCTCGCAGCAGAACGCCACCCCCAGCTTCAGCTCCCCATCCTCCCGGGGGAGTCGGGTGCGTGCGTGTCGGCACCCTCGATGACTGATCTCCCAGACAGGGAGGAAAGAAGTAGGGCTGGTGGGGGAGAAAAAAGAGACCTGGAGGAGCTGCAAAGCTCCCAGGACCAGATGGAGATGTTGGGGGGTGTCTCAGGGGGTCACACAGCCCCCAGCAGGGGCTATGGGAGGGTGGGAAGGTGGAGATGGTCCCTGGCCTGGTAATGGGGACAGAGAGATGAAGTAAAGAGGGGACAGGGAAGTAGGGAACATCCCTATGACTGTTCAGGACTGGAAATTGGGGGTTTCTTCTCCAGAGATGCATCCTCAGAAATTCAGGATGGCTCCTTGGAAGCAAATGGCTATAAAGCAGCAATGGGGACAAAGGAGAACGTGCCTTTATCTGCCCTTCCTTCTCAAAACCACCAACCTGGCCCAGAGATACAGGGCTTGAAAATGAAATGCAGGCACCCATTTGTTGTTTGGGCATTGGTGCAAGGAGATGTGCATGGGGAGGGGACAAGGAAGCATCCACCCCTTGGCCTCCTCACTGGGGTCCCGATTCCAACATATCCAGCTGCTATTTAGGAGGAGATGAGCACAGGATCATGGAGTCCTGCCAGAAGAAGCTGTTAGGGTTGTGTTTGGGCTATGTCAGGGTTATAGCCCCTTTGCTGGAGCCCTTTGGGAGCTGACAAGGTGGCTACAGGACTTTCTTATAGGAAAGAGCAGGTAAAATTTCTTGCAGGATCAGCCAGATGGAGGGGAGAGCTGCAGGGGTTTCTCTGCTGGAGGTGCTGAGGTCAATGGGAACCCCTTCCTATTTCCTCAAGATGCACCGGGGAACTTGGGTTTGATGAACCCCCATCTTCTGTTCCACATGGATCTGCAGACACCAAGAAACACAGACACCATCAACAGTTCTGACAGCTCAATCCTCTCTCTCTGTCCAATGCGTGAAGCCATGGGGCTGCACACTTTTAACTGTTCTGTTGTCCCAGCTTCTCCTCCTTGTTGCACCTCCCTGGCCCTACCATCAAACCTCTTCTGGCTTCTTTTTTGCACAGAGTTCAGGCAGTTTCACTTACACTTCTCCCTGTAAGGTTGGTTCATATTTTTCCTCAGCCTTAAATCATCCCTTTAATCTTCTTTCAAAACTTCAGGTGCAGGCGCTGTGCGCAGTGTTCCAAGATCAGTCGTGCTGGTGCCTGATGGAGGAGAGGTGTCACCTCCTCTCTCTCAAAGCCTCTGCTCTTCCCCCCTCCAAGCATCACACCACTGCCCACCCTTACTTTCCCGCTCACTGCCCCCGCTTCCTTCTGAGTCCTTTCCAGAGGAGAGGAGACGTTCCCAGAGGACATTTTAGGGGAGACTTTCTGTGAGGATGCCCAGGGCAATACCACTCCCAGCTCTCAGGAAAATTGGGGACACAGCTCTTCTTCTGCCTTGGGTCCAAGGTCTCTTACTTCAAGAGGAAGACACCAGCCATGAGAGCAGCTCCTTTTGCAGGCTTGGACTTGTGATAAAATCTCCCCCTCTGAAGCAGGAGCAGAGACATTGGCTTCCTGAGCTGCTCCAGTGAAATCTGTGTCCCACAGGGAGCCAGAACTGGTTCACCCATAAGCTGAGCAGGACCAGGCCCCATGTTCTGAAAATGCTCAAAAGTAGATGACAGCTACAGAGGGTCTGCTCAGAGCTGAGCTGTGTCTCAGCCTCCACCTATCCCAGGATGAGTGGTTGAAGGGTTTGTTCCTGGGTGTTGCTGGCCAAGAGGATGCAGTGTGCTTGAACAGTAGTGGTCCTTGAGTTGGCCACCTGAGCTACAGCTTCTTCTCACCTACAAAACACCTGGAACTTCAGGAAAACTTAAGTGACACGCCCTGTGTCTAAACCTGCCTGGAATAAAAGGTCTGCCTGTACCACTGCCAGGGTGCTGGGCAACTCAAGCACCTTGCAGGACACAGCCTGTGGGTTCAGACTTCCAGTGGGAAGGGAGTCCCAGCATCCTTCATTGCTCCATAACTCACCTCTAGATGAGGCATCTGTGAAAAGAAACAGCTCCTTGTCAAGCACAGGACCTGCCCTCTCATGTAACCAAGGCTCTGTGGGCACCCTCGCCTTGGTGACCACTTTGCCTCTGCTCAGGGTGGCTTGTTACAGATTGGTGCTTCCTGAATCACAAAATGGTTCTGATCAGTTGAGACCTCTGGAGGTCCCTGGTGCAACCCCTGCCCAGATCAGGTTGCTCAGAGGATCTCCAAGGATGGTGATCCCTGCCACAACCTGGTCCCTGTGCCAGTGTTTTACTACCCACACAGTGAACATTTTTTCCCTAATACCTAACAAGAATTTCCTTTCTCCAGCTCATGCCCGTAGCTTCTCATCCCTTCCCTGTGCAGATTGAGCGTGTTTGCTGTTTCACGCCCCAGACTCGCTCCCCCGGCGAGCAAAGTGCCCCACCAGCCCTAATAAACACATAGAGATGGCCACCATCCCCTTCAGGGCACTGTTTTTTCCTCCTGAGAGAAAGCAGAGAGCCAGAGCTTCAGAGGGGAAGGACGCCTGATCAGAGCATCCCTACTGCACAGAGCTTTGTGGCTGTAAAGACCGAGCCCCCGACGCTTGACCCTGCACAGGCAACCTGGGAGTGACTTTAATAGCCGCAGGGCCAG
>NW_010182295.1:269-615 GCF_000695765.1 Mesitornis unicolor | reverse complement strand
CCCCCTCCCTCTGCAGTTCCCCTCTTGGGCACTGCCAGCTATAACTGCTCTCGCTCGGAGCAAGAAGGGAGCAGCAAAGCCACATGCACGGCTGGGCACACGGGCGCCTCGGGGAGCTGGGGGCAGGGACGCGTGGTCTGGCAGGGACAGCATTTTTTGCAGACCTTTCTGCTGCCCCAGAACACAGCGGGCAGGGAAACGGAGCGACGGGGGTGGCTGGGCGAGGTTTGGTGCCTGCAGGGTGACAGTCCCCCAGCCTTTGCTCTCTGCGTGGATTTTCCGAGGCGACTCAACCTGCGGCGTCTTCTGCTACATCCCAGCCTCGTCTCTGCGGCTGGGCCTGCCC
>NW_010182295.1:0-203 GCF_000695765.1 Mesitornis unicolor | reverse complement strand
CCCCCCCCCTTCTTGGAGCTTCCAGCGTCTTCCAAAATCAAGCTCCTAGCTGCTGATTCCTTACTCTAAGAGAACAGGGCTGGGAGCCGAACGCTCCTCTGCTCACAAGAGGGGACTTAAAATCTACAGGATGTTAACTGGGGTGCTGGACTGTCTTCATGACACCCTTCCCCATCCTGCTGTCCACCCTCCTCGGCTTGGAT
>NW_010182294.1:9139-19135 GCF_000695765.1 Mesitornis unicolor | reverse complement strand
GAGGTCCCTTCCAATCCCTAACGGTCTGGGGGTCTGGGATTCTGTGGGTGAGATGTTTAAGTAGTGAACTTAAACCCCAGTGAGGTTGGTGTGGCTGTTTTCTTGCATCAGAGAGAGATTTGTGTTCATGCACACAAACTAAGTGTGGCTGAGTGCCCTAGATTACATCACTGAAGAAATTCAACTGTTTCCATCAAAGTCTAGCAAACCAAAGGAATTTATCAAAGATGGAGCAATGAGTAGAGAGTATTTTCTGCCAGCTCGATCTCTTTGGTGTATCTGTGACCAAGGCATTAAATGGTGAAGGTAAATATTTGTTGGACTGCCAGGAACAGGTTGTTGCTGTTGAGAATGGCTTCGAAAGGTTGTTTTTTTTTAATTTAAGTAGTTTCCTCAACTTGAAAATCACTTTTGATTGATGTTTTTCTCTGTTAGCCTTACAAAGGACACCCCTCCCAACACAAATCAATAGAAAGGAGCCCAACGTCAGTAAAAGCTCTGCTTTTCTTCTTCGTTTGACGTGCAGGGGTTAGAAAAGGTAGTAGTTAAGCCACGAAATTGTCTTGTTTCGCTCAAAGCTGCATTGTACATGACAGCAATTTTCAAACTGATTACATTGAAATTGGTAGCGCCCTTTTCAGCTCGAGTTATTGATATGAGACCCATCTTACTGTAACAGCCGCTATTTTGCTCTGCTAAATGGGAACAATTGATGCAGGGAAGAGCCGGTGCTCCGTGCCATTCGGTTTTCCAGCTCTCAATATGCTGATGGCTGCATGAGCCGAAATTCAAAGCCATTAAAAAGGCCATCACTTCAGCAGTGCAGGTGGCAGAAACAGAAGCACAAATTCAGGAAAGTGCAGCCTGAGCTAATTAATAACTTCTCTAAAATGCATTAACAAAAGGCTCCCACAGCCTCTCCATTGCCTTGCTAATGAGACAGCGCTGGATTAATGCCATTACGAAAATCTCTCCGGTCTCCAAAGTAGTCTTCTGATTGCATATCTGGGACAGTTTCTCTAATCAGCTTTTGATTATTGAAAGTTCTTGCTGTCACCTTAAAAAGTGAATTATTTTTAGCCAAGTGGAAAAGGAGGTCTGTTGTGGAGCTTGTTTTGTAAATCCTCATCTTCTGTAGTGGTTCTTCTAAAAGCTCCAGGCAATATGAAAACCTTGGGGTTTTAAATTGATGTTGGAAATCATCCCAAAATATTTTTCCTCATTTTGATTTTTCCTACTTGTTAAAATTTTTTTTCCCCGTTTGATTTTAATTTTGATTCAAAAGTCATTTGAATTGTTGTTACAAACCTTTGCTTCATTATCCTTTCAGAGTCAGAAAATCACTTGGCCTCGCATGCTACTTTCAGCTTTGAAGGGGTCTTAGAGTCTCAGCTTTGCTTCAGAGTCTTCACTATTTACGCTTTGGTTTCTGGTTCAAAACAGAGGCTTTACAGCCCCTGATTTAATATCAGCATATTGCTGTAGCTGGGGTTTACCTGGGAATTCGGGATCTTAGTCTCCCATAGAAGCATCTTGCTGGCTCTGTGTAGGGCTGAATGATTGATTCTGAGGTTTTCCTTTTGAGCACCCAGGCCATTAAGGCTCTTCCATCTTTCCAAGCACCGATTTTGTTGTTGTTGTTCTGTGAAGGGATGTGCAGAAAGCTCTGGCTGATCGTTTACCACTAGAGGGCATTGACCATTCCCCTTAACTTTATTCTTTCTCTGGAAATGCAGGAGTAAAATAGTCCCCTTTTAAAGATGTTTCTGTATCACCGTGAAAACGCCTCTGTTTTGCCACAAAAAGCTGGGGTCAGGTTGTTTTGTTGTTGTTGTTGTTGTTCTGTGAAGGGATGTGCAGAAAGCTCTGGCTGATCGTTTACCACTAGAGGGCATTGACCATTCCCCTTAACTTTATTCTTTCTCTGGAAATGCAGGAGTAAAATATTCCCCTTTTAAAGATGTTTCTGTATCACTGTTCTGCCACGAAAAGCTGGAGTCAGGTTGGCAGGCTGCATCCTAGCAGATATTCTGCAGGGCCACACTAGCTTTATTTGTTGTACTGCTTGCTATTTAGAGCTGAAGAAAAATTCAAACATGTAAACAGTAACGCTTAACCCACTTGTTCTTCTTGTTTCATGTCTCATAGGTTTGGTTTGGGTGTTCCTGTTATTCTGAGAAACTCAGAAGAAACAGAATCCAGCACAAGAGTATTGAAAAGGCGGATGAGACAAGTGAAGAACCCTTTTGGGTTAGAAATCCCTCAGCCTGCTACAGCTTCGGTAACAGGTCTGTACATTTCTTGTGCGCTTGATTCTTGTCAGTTTGAGTTCCTGAACTCAGTGCTTTGTTTTCTTGCTCTCACCCTTTTCCTTTATCAAAATTTCTCAGAAACATGCTTCCCTCCATCGTTACAATACAAGTAATTTTTACATAGCTTAAAAATGCAGTGCTTTAAAAAGTTAAATGCGTGGATGTTAAGGTTGTAAAAGTTAAATGTGGGTACAGTTTAATTCTTATTAATGAAATACTTCCTGTTACAGCAGTTTAAGTAACAAAAACATTTGCGGATTAGCAGCTACTGTGGATGTTTTTCTATGGGATTCTACTTAAATCTAAGTCCCACTTAAATATTTAAGTGCAGATTTCCAGCGGTGTTTGGAAGTGCACTGCTTTTAATAGAGGGAGATTTTTTATTTATCTGTGCTTCAGTGGAAACTGAACTTAAATATCTGTTTAGATCAGAGTTCAAGTAGTTTCCAACATCCTTGATATCACCCACGTAGAAAGTGATATTCATACCCTTCTGCATCACTGGGGAGTAGTGAGCAAGGCTGAGCATCTGCTGCCAGCACAGATGTGGAGCCTCCCTGTGAATGAGGAAAGGGCTGCAGCAACATTAAAAAAACCAAAACCCAAAAACCCCCAAATGCAACAACTTAGTCTTTGTGTAACTTGGATTTTTGAGGCAGTTTGAGCGCTTGAATTTGGTGGGGCTTTTCAGGAGTTCTGCTCCTGTTTGTGCCGTAGGTGTTTAGAAGTGAATGGGTTGGGTTTAGAAAAGAAATGGAGCACGTAGCTCCTCTTTTTTTCCTCCCTCTGCATGATCAGGAGGGCCTTATTCTTTGAGACCGCAGACGGTGTTGCAGGCCAGTGATCCAGTTGATGCTGTTATCTAAGGAAGGAGTGGACTTTGGACTAGGGGTTATGCTCTTGGGTCTGCCTGTGAGTTTGTAAAATGTTACCAGAAGTTAAAATTTACCCTTCATAACACGCACATGCTACTTTTGTCAGCTAAAGCAGCCATTTGATCTCCTCACACCCACTTCCTCATCTCCATTGACTCCCATAAGCACTAAGCCTAGTCTAAACTCCTAGAAGATTAGATAATAATGATAAAAATCTGGGACACTGAAGTTGTTTTCTGCTTATTGCCCTTTAAAAACCTACACTTCGCAATTCCAGAATTCCTGCACACAGGTAAGTTAACGAAATCCTTATCCTCTTTCTACAAGAGGGTATAATACTGGCACCAGACTGCTTGGAAGACTGTGTTCTCACGTGCTACTGGGGCTGCAGTGTGCAAAAACTCCACGAAGCATTGCAGAAACACGTCTACTGCTTCCGAATAAGGACTCCTCAGGCATTGGAGGACGCTCTGTACAGCGAATACCTCTATCGACAACAGTACTTGTATCCTTTTTTTGAGTTGTTTTGACAAAATATGCTAATTCATTGGCACAGAGTGTGTTGAGAGTTGTGAACGTTCGGCAGTTCTTGGCACCATGTATTTATGAAAAAAAATATGATGAAAGGTATTCTCTATGCAAACGTCACATTTGTCTACAATCACAGGGACGCTGATTGTTTTCCTTGACACACAAAGCATCAAAAAAAATGACAAGGAAGAAAAATATTGTCAGTTACCAGAAGATGCTCAAGTTGTCAATTTTGGCCTAGTGCCTAGATCTCGCTACCCATTGGTAGCGTTGCTGACGTTAGCTGATGAAGAGGACAGAGAAATATATGATATTGTAAGTATAGGAACGTATGCTTCAGGGTCTCTGTGTTTAAGAACTGAACATTTCAGGATATAGACTAAAACAGCTTCCTGGTCCCTAACTTTGTCAGCAATGACTCCAGGGGAGCACAGCGGAGGAGCAAGGGTGGTTGTTATATAAAAACTATCTATGCCATTCAAAAGGTGCTTATGGTTTCCACAGGAGGAGGTCTCTCTGGTAAGCCCTGTGGTCAGAAGAACTAGGGTTGTGGTAGGTTAGTAAGCTTGATTTTTCTGGTCAAAAGACTTTGGCTTTGTCACATGCAGTTCAGTATCCCTTCTAAACATGCTTTGGGACACGCTTTTATCTCCCATCTTTTAATTTGGTTGTTAATCCGATAGCACTGACTGCTTGAACAAATGAACTCAGAAGCAACTTGCCTAAATCCACTGAACGCTTTTCCGTACATTCATTTGGAAATCGTTTGTGATCACACCGGTGCCTAAGAAATCTGTTCCCTTTACCACATGGTGCTTGTCCTTGGCTTCTTGTCACTTACCCTTAGGACTGCCTTCCTCCTTCCTGTCCCAACTGGAGATCTTTTTTTCCCCTCCCAGCTATTTCCCAGATTCATACATCTATGTATGTTTAGAGCTCAGATTAGTTTCATTTTTAAAGACTGTAGATTTCATATTTGAATGTGTTTGATATTAGCGTGGGCATGAATTTGGAATGCCTGTTGTTTTTTTCCTTGACACAGAAGAAAGGGATGGAAGGAGAGTGGGGGATGTATTTCTCTTCTGGTTTTGGAGAAAAGCAACATAAGTAGAATCTGTTACTATGGTCGAAAGGCTCACTCCACCTGAACTCCTTGCCAGACAAGTGTCAGAATTGCATCTATTGTTGTCGAAAAAACTTGTAAACTATAAATACAATGTGGAAAGGGATCTTTGCCACTATGGCCAATGTGGTATTACCACGTTATTCTCACATCAGTGTGGCAAGCTCCATCTCAAATTCTTTTTGAATAATTATTTTTTGTGTATGTGTGCATCCATCACTACAGGTGGTGTTCCAGCATCTCTTTTCTGGGGGGTCTAATTTTCCTCCTAACTGTATTTGTGGCTGGTTCACACCTATTTGGTTTTGTGCTGTACTTTTCCTCTAGCTCCAGAAAATCAGCATGACCACATATGAGAGTTACAGAAATTATTTGAAGACTGGCAGGGCTGAAGTCAAAGACAACTTAGATCTCAGCCTGTGTATGAAACAGAAGATTGAGTAGTGACTTGATTATGGCGTACAAGTATTTACAAAGAGAGAAAATACCTGGTGTTCATGGGGAAGGGGTTCTGGAATCAAACAGCATAGCACTTCTGCTAGGTCACAGCAAACTGTGTTTCCATGTGTATTTTTACACTACAGGACAGCATGACAGAGGAGAAAATAGCTTGAAGACAGAGATGCTTGTGTTAGGAACTGGTCCCACACAATTGGAAAGTTGCCTCTGTGTCTGAACAAACTATGAATCGAGGACATGTGTGATCACTGAGAAAGCACTTACAGTGGGATGACATAATACAAATACACTGACAACGGTTACCTTTTAAACTCTTATTATAGAACACAAAATCTGTCATTTTAATGCAGAGTTAATGACTTTTGGGTTCCTAAAGACAGCTAACAGTGGTCTGGGGGTTTTTTCCGAGGCATTGTGATTTAGAATAAAACACTTTATTGCCAAAGAGCAGTAAATTCACTGAGTTGAAATACGTCTGGATAGGTACGCATATATATTTAAACTCTGCATGTAATGACCCATGTACTGGATTTTGAAGTGCAAGTCTGATTTTCATTTAAATTCTTTGTTTTAACAGAACAGGTTTCTTCTGTATTTCATTTCTCTCCTGACAGCTTCTGGGAACTACAATAATATTGAATTTCACTTTCTCTTTTTCCTCCTTTTTAGAGGCTATTACCTAATTTGGGCAGACTGAGGGGCATTAGGCACAGCGTGCAAGCTTAGAGTGCTTCTCTTTTCAGAAAAGTGACTCTAAAGTCAGCCCGTGGGGTCCTTTCATAATCCCTTCCAGTGAAATTTCTTTTGCCTACCTGGTTTACCAGCCAATCAACCACACTTCTGAATGCTTTTTAGAGTCTCAAAACTGTGGTCCCTGGAGAACCGGGGCAGAAAGCTGAAGGACCACAAAGTGCTATCTTGTGCTATGGCCTTGTCCAGTGTATTTTTTGGGGTTCGTGCTTGATGTCAACACTGTTCAGTCCAAATTGTGTAAGGAAATAGCAGGTCAGGAGTTGTAACAAAGAATTGCCCTCTTTCAGGCAAGCTATTCCATAAAAATCATAAAATTAAAAGTAAAGTTATTAAACCCAGCTTTTTTTTTTTTTTGTAGATTTCAATGGTGGCTGTAATTCACATTCCTGATGAGAGCTACAGACTTTCCTGCAGAATGTTGTATCAGTACCTACTGCTAGCTCAAGGTCAATACCATGATCTGAAGGTAAGCCACGCACTGAGTCTTGTTTCATTTGGCTGATAGTGTTTAGTTTGTGTAGGCTTTCAGGAGCCTAAATTAGTAGAAGACTTTTACCGTCATGCAAAGAACTGGGTAATAGCTAAAATAAGTAGTTCCAGCCAAAGTTACTGTAGAGAAATATTTTATATTAAAATATTCAAGATTTCCTGGAGAAATTACTTGATCCAAGGCTAGGAGGCCTTATTTCTGCTTATTAAAGCAGTAGTAAGAAGTTACCTGGCTGTCGAATGCTTTCTCTCTACAGAATATTTGTTACCTCCTCACCAGTCTCTCAAACCACTTTCTCCTATACTGCCTTTTCTTTGGGAAAGCCTCAGAAGAAACATTTTAAAAAACAATTGGTTTTTACTGCCATACGTACACAAAGCTTAGCAATCTGCCTAGCACATACTGTGACAAGTTAAACCAATGTTCTCATTATCCCATTCCAGTTTCCCTTATCTGTGCGTGTCGTGGGACCTTCGCTGTCCTGTGTGTGTCAGGCAGGTGATGATGTGATTCTGTGCCTTCACGTTTATATTACTGCGGTAATAAAATAACATATGATCTTCATAAGCTAGAAGTTAGGCCAGATTAATTCAATTGGCTCACTTAACATTCATTCAGAAATAAATTTGTCCAAAGAAATGTTTGTCCTGATCGGTTTTTTGCTGACAGTTGATGTAGGTAAACTTCTCTGTTCCCCTTAAGCTTTCTCTTCGTGTATGGTTACCATAAAAACATAAAAACACCACTTAAACCTCACAGAAGTAATTGTGGAACGACGTGGTGTAGTTGTGTAGCGTGCTCTCTGTGAGCATCTTTGGCTGCATGGCAGTTCACTGGCTTTATTAAGAGATCATGCCCAGAAGAACTTGCACTTCACGTAAAATAAGACAAAAAAGAGTAGGGGGTTGTAATATGAGCGAGAGCAGAATGGGTTGAGTGAAGTAGATTTAACTTCTTGGTGGATCTAGTTTTGGTAGGAATGGAGAGAGACATCTCTCTAGGCAGGGAGCATGAGGTATCAGAAGCAGAAACCTGAGCTGTTCAAAACCTGGGCAGTTTTCTTAAAGTTCACGCGTGTGCATTGGTTTGATTCAGCTAAGATTTGATGACTTATCCTTAATATTTAGCAGCATTCTATGTAGTTTTATGCTTCTGAAATACATTTAACTGAAGGGCAGGCAACTGTCAGCACTCACACAGTGAGTCTGGTGCTGTTTGACCCAGTGGAAGCCAGTGAATCTGACCCAGTGGCGCTGGTGTCGCATGTGTGTGTTCAGGTATTGGGGGAAGAGCTTGTTGACTTCTAAATATTTATGTACATGTGTATTTTAGCAACTCTTCATGTCCGCAAATAGCACCGCACCGTCTTCAAGCATTACGTCCCCCGGTGACAGAAGCACTGACAGAAGCTTGCTAGAAAAGGCTGGGCTGGCTGAAGAGGAACCAGAATTGCACGAAGAAACCAGTAAAGACTGTGTTGTTTGCCAAAACGGCGCGGTGAACTGGGTGCTGCTGCCCTGCAGGCACGTGTGCTTGTGCGATGGCTGCGTTAAGTATTTCCAGCAGTGTCCGATGTGCAGGCAGTTTGTTCAAGAATCTTTCCCGCTTTGCATTAAAAAGGAGCTAGATTAAGATGAATCGACCCATATCTTGCAAGATGTTCTTCCTGCAAGGGTTTTTTAATGGAAGGGAAAGAAAAAACAACTAAAAGAACTGAGTTGTGTGCACCAAGATTAAACGTAGAGAAACAGACTGTTTATGGCAGGGTATGTAGCATTGACTTGGATGGTTTTGCTTTTTATTGTTAGGTAATTCTCAGCTTCCTTATTTGTCTTTGCTCCATATGCTCGCAGGAACGCTACGTTTATCCAGGCAATGTGGACAGAAGAAGTGCGTAGGATGTCTTTGAAGGATGTTATTTTTATTTATAACTTCTTACTAGTTTTTCATGGAGTATTATTGGAGGATATTTTGGTTACTAAATTTAGTATATCTGCTAAAAAAAAAAGAAAACTTGCAAGTGAAGTTGCACATAGCTCATTCTATATTTATTATAATTAAAATACTAGGGCAGTATATCATTTTAACTCGGTATAATTTAGCAACATGGTACTTTACAGAATGCATCACATGAAGGAAAATAAATGTTCTTCATTGTTAAACCTGTGTATATTTATTTTGTAGATGAAGGCTGGACTGTGGCAGGAGCTGGGAGTTGAAGGCATTCAGGATTCTGGTTTTGGCTGTGTTGAAAGATCTGTGTGTGTGCGTGCATGCGTGTGAGAGACCTCAGCCAAAGCTCGTTGGAGTGAGTGGAAACACTTTTGTTGATCATTGCTGGCTTGAACTGAAGGTTGCTGACACTTTCAAGCCTGAGCCTCTGCTATGTCATTTTGAGACACAGACTTTGTCTTGTTAGCAGGGGTTGCAAGGACTTGTTCTTTCTGCCAGTGTTTGTTAATTACTCCATAGAGAGGTTACTTGGGCAGTTTCGTGGTGCTATTCTTGTATGAGTAGCCTGCTTTGGGGCATTTCCAACTCTTTCATTGTCAGCTTGGATGCAAAGTTAACCGTTTACCTTTTATTAATAGTCCCAGGGAATTTACTAGTGCTTCTAATAAAGAAGCTAAAGAATAGGAGAAAATGATTTCTTTTTCCCTCCAATGATGTATTGTCAAAAGCAATAAAAATGGCTGTTGAGAAAATGTTGTTTTGCTTCTTGAGAGAGCCAAGTTTTCCATTTGAGGGAGAAGGACTGGGTTTCACATCTGCTTGTAGAAGACAAAAATACAAATGCTCGTTAGAACCTGGAGAAAATGGGGAGTAGCTCCTTTCTGTCCTCCCTCTTGCTCCCTTGCAGCTTGGACCCACATCCAGTTCCAGGACAACTGCTCAGCCTCAGGGCCAGAAACCCATGCTCCAAGCTGTTCAGCTGCTCTCTCCTGCCGTTGCTTTAATGGTGCTGCTGGTACAAGGTACGCACAAGGTGCTGCACACCTCCAAACCGGGCAAGGAAGCTTCCCCTCCTCAAAGGTAATCCATCATTTATTTTTGTTTGGAAGCAGGGTCATGGTAAAACTCCCAGCAATTATGTCTGAGGAAAAGATTTAGGTGGCAGTGGTGGTGGCAAGAGTAATACGTAGCTGTAAAGACAGAGAAAGGTTGGGAATTGATGCATGTAGCCACAGATTTGCAGCCAGTGATCAGCAGGCTGTTTGTAAGACAATTTATCTGCTCTACGTAAAGTGACCTTCCCTGCCAGGGACAACTCGGGAATAAACTGCTGGCCAAATCAGCCTTTTGTTTGCACTGTACATCAAGCAGGAATTAAATACATAGGTGCCTGCAGGGAGTGATCAGTGCTTGCAGAGATCTTTGGAAGACAGATGGTTCTGTGTGGAAATCATCGTGGCAGAGAGCGGTGGATGTGCTGCAACTCGGGAGGCTGAGGAG
>NW_010182294.1:666-9108 GCF_000695765.1 Mesitornis unicolor | reverse complement strand
AGGAATGAGTGCTGGTGGCAGCAAAGCCGTACCTCAGTTAAGACCACGATGCAGGTGTGGAGCAACAACAGTGTGATGCAACTCGAGCAGACACAGAGAGTGTAAGTATTAAGAGAGGGTATAAAGACTGTAAACATCGTATGGTGCCTTCACCACTCAGGATGAATCACAGAGGCACGATGAGGACTTGTCCTCTGTGTCACCCTTGTCTCTGTAGCTTGCTTGTGGCATACCTGGTGGAGGTAATTGCTGAGTTCAGGCTCCCTATCTGTGTCTCTAGCCTTCTTCTGTCATTAAAGGGGAGCGGCTGATGTAATGGTGAAAATAATTACTCTTCAGACTTCCCTTCGTGTCCATGTGTCACTGTTGTGAAGTGGAGAGCTGGTTTCAATTGTTCAGTGCCTCTGTGGGCTCTCAAGAAAATTAAGTCCAAAGAGCCTGAGCCATGGCAATAGCTGTTTCCATACGACCAGCTCATTCTACCAGCGTGTGGGATAGTGGCTGCACAGATCTTTATTCCCAAGGAGCAGGTTCTAACCCAGAGCTGGACACTGTTTGATAGTTAGCAGGAACTTGGTTTGTCCACATAGATGATTTAAGAGGTAGTGTTTACTGCTGGACCACAGTTGCCCCCAGCAGCACCAATTCATTAAAATTTCCCCACAAGACAGCGTGATCCAGGCCTGTGGCCTTGTTTAATCTCCAAGGGAAATTGTATTCAAGTAAACCCCTCAGAGAAATGCCTGGTCTCTCTCATCCTTCAACCAGTCGATGCCAGGATTAAATAATGGCAAACAGGATGTAGCTGTGCTGAACTGCCAGGCCATGTATTTACCATTAACTGTCCCAGCTTTTCATTTGTTTCATGTTCTTTTAATAGCATTTTCCAGAGATGCTTAGTTGCTTTAGCAGATCTAACAAGCTTCCTTGCTGGCTCAAATCAAAGACCTGACTGAGACTTATAAAAAGTACAGTAGCTGGCTTATTACGTTTGCCCTTCTTCTGAGAAGCCATCTCAAAATATAGATCAGGTGAGAAGTAAAAGGAGCAGCTCTAAAGCTGCCTTGTGCATCCCTTGGTTGTCTTAAAACAGGGATTTGAGGCTCTGAGAGAGAAATAAAACCTTCCTGTGACCCACAAAAAGACAGTATGTTGGCAGAGGCTGTTCTGCTTTGTTGCCCTATTGTAATAGAAGTAATATAACACTCCTCTGCCTCTCGTTATGGATGATGTTTATGGATTTGGTGACATCAAGGAACAGACTTCTGGCAACGAAACTTGCTTCTTTTCAGCAATGTTGAGGTATTACAAATTTGCAATGATTTTTGCTGCAGGAGAGAAGTGGCAGGTAATCCTCACTGCTTGGTTTGGTTCGTCAGCTGTAGTCAGAGCTGTGGCTTTGAAATGACTTGATAAAACTACATGAGGTTACTTAGGGATGTCCCAAATGCCAGTGGACTAGGACATGGACATCCTCCTTCCATAGAAAAGTTGCTCTGTTAGGATCTTCCTTCCTCCCTACCTGCCTCTAAGTAGAGGGCAAATGGTAGGAAGGACACAGTTCAGGTCAATTCATCTTAAAATGGTCTCCCCATTCCCGTGGGGAGTTCAGAATTCCCATAAGATGCTTTGAAAACTGGCTGATGCCCTGACCCCTTGCTCCTTGTGGGCTAAAATGGTGCTGCCTTCCAGTGCAGACCCTATAAAGTCTCCCCACCATTGACCATCAGAGTGCCAAGGCTGTCTACTGAGCTACCGGTATTCAACACTTCCAACCTGGCATGGTGCTGTTCCCCATCTGGAAATAAGGGAAGGAGGAGTTCAGCATCTCATGTTTTGGTGGGTCTGAGCAGATGAGAACCTACGTACGTGGTTTTGTTCGGCTCACAATGAGTTTTCGAGTGAACCTGATTAAAATTATTAATTCACTTGCTAACATCAAGCTTAAAACCATAAAAATGGTTAAAAGCAGCCAGGAATCAGGGTCTGAGTTACTCCTGAGTTACTCAGTCCCCTCATGCCCTGAGGAAGCTCTGCCAGATGAAGCTCTAAGGCTGACATGTGCCACAGGGAGGTCTCTGCAGTAACCGGCCACCAGTTGCCATTTGCACTTGTCCTGATCTCCAGAATAAACAAGGACTGGCCTCTGGCACTGCAGCAGACGTGCAGCCCCTGCAAAGGCTGTCCCTGGTGTCCTGTGTGTTTAGAGCTAATGTAATTAATGCCAGGAATAGCTGAATTTTATCTGATACAGCGAAAGTCCTCCTCTGGCTTGGTATTGACTCTGGAGATACATACTCTCTGGCTTAGAAAGGCTTGGTATTGCCTTGCTGGAGAATGCTGAGCAGGATCGGCAAAGGGAAAACCAAGATGAGGGTTATATTTCTGGATAGCTTCAATATTTCTACCATTTTAACATTGCTTTGACTACATACAGCAGCATCCTAATGCAAATGCATACCTGAGTGCAGCCCTCAGGCCACGACTGAGCGTTGGAGAGTCCCGTGCTTTGCAGGGACCTCCAAAAAACAGCCAGGCCCCACTCCCTGCCTTGTCACTGCTCTCTGAAGCAGCACTAGCCATGATCCCCTAGGCCATCTGCCCAGCTGGTGACCACAGAGGGGCTCAAAAAGTCTCTGCTGAACAGCGTGGAGTCGCTGAGGCAGATACATGCATTGTTTCTAGATTGCTTTTACTCCCTTGTGGCAGCG
Organism: Mesitornis unicolor; assembly: GCF_000695765.1. Lineage (NCBI taxonomy): Eukaryota > Metazoa > Chordata > Aves > Mesitornithiformes > Mesitornithidae > Mesitornis > Mesitornis unicolor. The sequence continues at coordinate 6,397 of NW_010182294.1, read as the reverse complement.
AGCACTGTGGGCAGAGAGGCAGGAGCTCGTAGTGCAGCGAGGGCGATTCCTGTGAAAAGGGGCTTCTACGGGTTTGGTTCTGTAAATGTGTAGAAATGTGCAATACCTGCATAAAGGCACCTTTGTCTGGATGCTGCTGCGTCCGAGCTAGTAGAGTTCCTGTTTTAATTATGCCATCTCATAATGGGAATGATTTAAAACAGTAAAAATACTGTGTGTAAACACAGTCTTAAGACTAGATGAAGTCTTAATGGAGTTGGATGTCCAAAGTGAGGTCTTGCACTGTTTCTCCAACAGAATTTTTCTGTAGGGTTCAGAGAAACCACAAAATCTCCTTTTACTGCTCTTCCCTACATGTGTCCTCCTCAGCCATCGACAGGACAATGCTGTGACATTTGCCATAGTCATGACATGAGGAGTCACAGAATCACAGAATCCCAGAACATGAGGGATTGGAAGGGACCTCCAAAGCTCATCCAGTCCAATCCCCCTGCCGGAGCAGGAACACCCAGATGAGGTTACACAGGAAGGCGTCCAGGCGGGTTTTGAATGTCTACAGAGAAGGAGACTCCACAACCTCTCTGGGCAGCCTGCATTTCCATTCTTTAGAAACCCCTGTGCTACCTGTGCAGTGTCTGGGTGCTCCTGATGCCCACCTGAATCCCACAACTACTTCTGTGGAGCCAGCAATAAGTTACCTGGACAATTAGTTACTACCTGTATTTTATATCTTCAGTCTGTAATGTCCTTGTGCCAGCAGAAGAGTTGTACCTAGAAAGCTTGTCTAGGTTTTAGATGCCTCCTCCAGCTTTGTGTCCTCATCAAATGAGGGTTTTTGGCAGTTCCTAATACGTTTCACTCTCCCATTGCATAGCCACTTCACATCTAATATTTCTTGGCAGGTTTTTCAGTAGTAGCTCTAGTCAGGGGACTGGTGAGAAGTCTGATGCATCACTTCTCTCTCTCATAGTGCTATTTATTTTGGTGTCTATCAGCTCCTCGTGAGCAATATTTTAACAACCAGGCTAGAGGGAGGAGTGCTAACTTGTGAATTATTTTGAGAGTTGTTCCTCTTTGTTGTTTTTTTTATTTTAACTCTGCAGATGCTGTTGAGTTTGGAGGCAGTGAAACCCCAGAGATCTACCAGTGGTCATCATTCATCAATCTGCTGCCACCAAAATTGACTGCGAGCTACAGATGTTCTGTTGCGCCTTAGCTGGCCAAATGCAACCGTGCTTGAAGCTGTTTCGTTTTGATCTCCAGTTCTTGAAGGTCCTCGATTTCAAGGCTTTCTCCTGTAGCTCAGAATGCACCAGCTTGCAGGCTGAGGATAATTACGGCGAGCGGGGAGCCCCGAGGGAGGCAGGCACCGCGTTTTCTCACGTGGCTGCTCCACTCGCCAAGGTTAGCAGAGCCCTTTCTACAGCGGCACGTTTCATTGATCAAAGTAAGAAGGCGGCAGCGATTTATGGCATATGGCAGCTTGAAAAGCAGTGCTTTTCACTGGATGCTGCCATACACAGAGACAAGATTGACAACCCAGCTGCTGCCTTTCTTTTGATAGCTGCTTCCTTCCTAGGTGGTCACTACCAGACCCTGGCTGGAGCGGCTGCAGCATCATCCAAACCCTCCCCTGCTGGGACAGCTTGAACGACTCAAGAAATTACCTTTACATTTTGCTGTAGGACCAAAAGAAAGATGTTTGCCAAGAGCTGGTGGGCTCACATGTAAGAGTGGCTATAGCTTTTCCAGTCTTTCAGTCTTTAAGTATCTTCCCAGAGATGTGAAAATGTGTAAATAAGTCTGCCAGGCCTGGTTTTCCCTTTCAGTGGCAACTTCTTAACAAAAAAGTCTCCATCAAGCCCAACAGCATTTCGTGCTCTATAGTTTACAAGCCATTGGCTTTTGTCCTGAAAAAGATACTGATAATATAAAGAACTCTTGACCCTATGACATGTTTTGATGGAGGCATTTATATCCTTCATTTTAGCAACTTCTACCTTGGTGTTGCCACCGTCTAAGTGTTGGATCTTGGGGGTTTTTTTCCTTGCAGTAGCCCAATAGACACTCATTTCACAGCACCTCGTGGGCTCAGAAATTTTCAGGCTTTGCAGAGTTTTTCTTTTTGCTTTTCTTTTCCTAATTCCCCTCCCCAGGTGGGGAGAAGTCATCAGGTGGTAGGACAGCTGCCTAAATGACAACACCCACATAGTCTGAAGGCTACTGAAAGAGGTGCTGGGGCCAGAGAGGTGCCTGGATGCTTGTGAAGCTGGGGAAAATAGCCAAAAACATGGTAATTTGTACAGCTCTGCCCCAGAACCGGCACCAGTTTTACCCACAGCCTTCTACACTGGAACGAAATGCATGATCTCGTATTTTAACTATGTGAGAGTCTCTGCTGCCCGGAGCAGGGCCAACCCATACAAGGGCAAGGCAAACCCAAAGATGTATCTGCTGATTTTTGATCGAGATCCTTGTTTCCTCAAAATGAGCTCCTTAAAGCACAATAATAGAAATTCACAGAATCACAGAATGGCTCGGTTGGAAAAGCCCTCCGAGATCATCACGTCCAACCGCTCCTGTCTACCCCCTAAACCATATCCCTAAGTACCTCATCTACCCGCTCTTTAAACACATCCAGGGATGGTGACTCCACCACCTCCCTGGGCAGCCTGCTCCAGCTTCTGACGACCCTCTCAGGAAAGAACTTCCTCCTTATCTCTAACCTGAACCTCCCTTGGCACAGCTTGGTGCCGTTACCCCTTGTTCTATCCCCCATCACCTGGGAGAAGAGCCCAGCACCCACCTCTCTCCAAGCTCCCTTGAGGCAGTTGGAGGTGGTGATGAGGTCTCCCCTCAGCCTTCTCTTCTCCAGGCTAAACAAGCCCAGTTCCCTCAGCCGCTCCTCATCAGGCTTGTTCTCCAGAGCCCTCCCCATCCTTGCGGCTCTTCTCTGAACACGCTCCAGAATCTCAACATCCTTCTTCTAGTGAGGGGCCCAGAACTGAACACAGCACTCGAGGTGCGGCCTCACCAGTGCAGAGTACAGGGGGATGATCACCTCCCTGGACCTGCTGGTCCAGAATTATTTTGTATGTCTCTCATTTGGAGTTGCAGGATTCAGAGATGGACCTTGATCCAGCTGAGTGCTCTACCCGCACAAATGTGATCTAATGAGGTGTTTTTATCCCTTTTTTGCATCTCCTCCTTTCCATGAGGATCATTTCCTTTTCTTTTCTTCTTTTCCCACCTTTTTCAGAGAAACTCATTGATAACCATGAAGACAGGAGTGGCAGTTTTGGAGCATTTTGGCAGAGTTCTCCACTCCCCATGCCAAGCTCCTCAGGAAAGCAGTGACCTCTGCTGTGGTCTGTTGGGTGGTGGCTGGAGACAAGCTGGAATAGCTGTGCTTGGTATATACAAAGCAATATTGACAATTTTGCATATTTATTTATTTCCTGTTTTCAAGGAAACAGCATCTGGCAGAGCGTGGTGCATCTGGTCTGGTTCATCATGGAGCTGGGGCTGGTTTGACCCAGTTTGCTGTCAGCCCTTCGTAGACACACACCAGTCTTCGTTTATGGAGCTCTCCTGAGAAGCAACCTCCAAACCAGGGTGACCATGCAGCATCCCAGGCAATGCTCCTTAATCTACCATCATTTTGTCAGCAGTGGGTACACTTCGTTATTAATAATTAAGTAGGAAAACTGTCTTACTATCAGTGTTGCTGACACATGTCTTGAGTTGGAACCAGGTTTCCAAAGATAAATGCTTGAAAGGAGCGGCTGGAGGAGCCATTTCCTCGACAGTTTGGGCTATTGCACATCTCCAAGCCTGGCTTGAAGCTGCTGGAGCTGTGGCGTGGAGCAGCTCCATTGAACGGTGCCTCCTTGGGGACCAGTGTCCTGTTTCGTCAGGGCCATCTGCTCGCAACGCTGCCTCAGTCAGCTCTGAGTCCTACAAGCAGCTGCTTTCATTGCTGGCTGGAAATAGTTTGCAAAATCTGAGTTTTGTAGGTAAACATGACGCTAGGTGATGGGATACGGCCATCCAGGGAGTTATCTCGCCAGCAGGCATTTACAGGGTGTTAGCAGGCATGAACAGGGGCCCAGAGCTGCTCGGGCATCTTGCTGCGGACCCATCCAAGATGTGAGCTGGAGCTGTGGTCTCAGTTTTGCAAAGCCAAATTCTGCAAATATTCAATCACTGGGGACGGGACAATGAGGTTTTGCAATGCAAATGCCCATGTTTGTATTCAGGGAGCCCTTTGCAACTGGAAGAGCCCAGTGAAACTTAACTGCCTGCTGGGTTAAATAAATCCTTTGCATCCCCTTCTTCCTCAGCTCCTCTGCATCACCGGTTCTGCGTGTGTCCCTGGGCTGGAGCACACCCTGTGATGCTTTTGCAAGGGGCGCTTTTTTGAGATCCGTTAGTTAAGCCAATTTATTTTGTTGCCTCTGTGTCCCTGGGATCCCTGTGAGCCAACTCATGGACGGCTCAGGGCAGAGCTGACACAGTGAATTCAGACCTGAGGTCATCCGCAGACCCCAGCCTGGACACAGGAGCGTGAGTATAAATACAAACTTTTAGTGGCTGGCCCATCCAATTTGGATGTGTAGACCCATGAGCTGTCAAGGTTCAGTAACTTGCTTAGACCACCTGCTTGGCCAAAGTTCTGCAGGCCTCTGGTTTGCTCTCTGAAGGGGTAAAAAGAATCGTAGATGGTGCCGACATGGCACATGTGTCACCGTACTGAGGTTGGCCAGACCACGTCGTCTGGTCCATCCATCTCCTGGGGAAGAGAGTTGACCACAGAGGTGTTGTTGAGTCCCTCCACCTCAGCCGATTAACCCCAGAAAGGGAGATTTGCTTCCAGCTTGGGGATCCTTATATTGCACTGAGCAGTACCCGCCCCGCAGTGCTCGGGGTGATGCAGCAGGGTATTTCCTCCTCAGGTCGCAGATTTATTTTTTGATTACCATAGAAACCTCCAAACATCGCAGCGTGTGCAGTTACGTCAGGATCTCGCTCCTCCACATCTGCTTCCTGAGGATGCTCTGGGGAATAGGTGCTCGTAACCTCCTGAGGGGCAGATGATTACTTTGGAGTTTATTATCAGGAGCACTCTTAATGTCCCCTGGAGCACGGGACAGACTCTGGCTTTGGTCCTTTTACCCTCACTCCTTCAGGACTTGCTGCATGTAGGGGGACACCGTCTCTCACTGATCAGCCTCGGTGATGGCTGTGTTTGATGTTTCAACCCTAAATATTGTTCCAACGCTGTTATTACTACTTTAGACATGCAAAACCCAAAACCAGAGAGGCAACCCTTCAATTAGCAACGGGCAAGTGCGCTCCTTGTGCCAGTAACACCGATGGTTTAACGCATCTCGCGCCGGCTTCCCGTGCAAGACGTGCGCAGCAGATGGTCCATCCTCGCAGATGGTGCCTCCTCAGCGCGCTGGGACGGCGCGAGGACCGTCAGCACCCAGCAAGGGGAAAAGGGGCTTTTTGATGGAGCATTTATGAGGATGGAGCTGGAGGATGAGGCAGATGGCTGGGAACTCCGCTCCCGTTTGTTTAATAAGCCACCAGATGTACAGTGAGCTCTAACGTGATGCACGCAAATTCGGCAGCGGGGCGAGATGGACCCTTTGTGCTTGGCATGGAGGAGCTGCTGGATGCGCTTGGTGATCCTCATCCCGCAGTCCTGATGCGGGATGGATGGGCC
>NW_010182294.1:0-635 GCF_000695765.1 Mesitornis unicolor | reverse complement strand
CCTGGCGCCTTTGGGCACCTTGATCTCCCTGCTATGGGGTTTTTTTTCCCAAAAAAAGAAACAGATTCAGCCTTTTGAAGCCAAAGAGTGCACAAACCTGAAGTTTTCCAGAGCACGCAGCTGCTTCTGGGGAACAGATTCACCAGCAGAGGGGTTCACCCCCTGGTTCGCCTCCATCCTGTCCCATCTTCCTCCCTCACCACCCTCTGAGATTCCCCATCTGCAAAGCAACGGTGACTGGAAATTCCTGAAGGTCTCAGTGGAGAGAACGTCGTGCGTGGATCAGGCATTTCCTGGAATTTTGCTGCGCTCCCAAATGAAAATATTTATTGATGCTCTGTAAAGTGTTCAATTCTTCTCAGTGTTTGCTGTCTTCTTGCAAATGCACACGCTCAGGGGTTTTTTTTTTTTCCTCATTTTTTCCCCCCTTTTTTGGCTATACCTCAGATGTATAAATTTTTAAATGCGCAAAATTTATTTAAAAAATCGAAAAGATTATAAAATTAATATATCATAAATTATAAAATTAACGTTTTGTTTAAAAATTAAACATTTCTAGAAAATTATTAATAGTTTTCTAAAATGCCCTTTCTGGGGGTATTTCCCCCCCATCTCCCCGCCCTCCTTAAAACACC